>NC_081840.1:211669114-211969114 GCF_963259705.1 Myotis daubentonii | reverse complement strand
ATCTTTCACCTGGTATAAACCTAAATTCTACACTACAACATTTAATTGAAGAGATGTACCTTATAAAGCCAAAGCAATTTTCCTCATAGACTGTTTGTCTTACCCTATTTATTATAACAATTTGTCAAGTAAAATTTTTTCCTAAGTGAACTTCTATAGAAAAAGTTTTAAATGTGTGGCAAAAATATATGTTCCAAATATATAAAATTTTATTTCAAAGCAGTTTAAAATGTTTTGTGAAAATAATTTTAACATCTAATAGATATTAAAACTAACATTTGACAAACGGAAAAGTTAGCATTTTTCACTGTTTTTATAAAAAGCTATACTAGTACATTAGAATTGCATTATCCCAACATACTTTAAATTTTCTCTGCTTGTCATTTAAATATTTCTGTTTTAAATATCAGTCACATATAATGGTTCTTAAAGGATCTATAAAGTTATGAAGAGGGCTTAAGAATTTCAGGTGGCTTTAAAACAATTACCCAATGCAGCTAAAAAGAATAAATTTAATAGAGTGAGAATATAGGTAAATACAAGACAAAGCAAAACATAAAAAAATAAACCCACCAATGAGGCTAATCAGATTTTTATACCATCAAGTTCCATACATTTGCCATAAGCTGACCACAAATATTCCACTAAGATATTTAACAGACAGGAGGAAAATCTAATATGTTACCTATTTCAAGCTTTCTTAAGATAAACACCAATTATTCCTGATATTAATACCAGAAAAAATGTCTCCTAAGATTCTAAAAATGAAGACCTGTGTAATGGCGTGAACAGCTTTAGGGCCCCATTTTTCCTCTGAGAGTCTCCCTAGGTAAACTGGTGGCATGAAACATAAGTGCAATGCCTACAAAAATTCCCAAAAAGTAACCATGTGATGCAACAGAATCCAGGCAATCCTTTCAGCTGTTATTTCTCTTCCATGCCTTTTAAGAAATAGAATATAGCAGGGAGTTTGATTCTGTATTCACTTGTGGGCTCTTAACGGTGTAGCTCTTCTCCTGTTAGTAGTTAAGTGAAAATGAGAAGAAAAAAAAGTCAACTGTATAATGAGAATGAAGAATGGTTAGGGGACTGAGGAGCCCAACAAGGATGTATTCTGAATAAAAGACTATCCCAACTCCTCTGAGAGGGAAATCAGTTGAATGAATACTTTGCAGGGTTAGGGGTCCCTTACAAAATGATTCTGAATGCACTCTTACAGAAAACTGGAGTATTAAGAAGTTTGGACTCTGTTGATTTTAGGAAACAGCATCTTTAGTAATAATATTATTATATATATATATATATATATATATATATATATATATATATATATATACACACTAGGGGCCCGGTGCACGAAATTCGTGCACTGGGTGTGTGTGGGGGGGGGCGGAGTGTCCCTCAGCCCAGCCTGCCCCCTCTCACATACTGGGAAGCCCTCAGGCGTTGACCCCCATCACCCTCCAATCGCAGGATCAGCCCCTTGCCCCAGGCCTGACGCCTCTGGCTGAGGCGTCTGGCCCGGGCAGCGGGGACCCACAGCTGCATCGGCCCCGTGATCGTGGGCTTCTCTTTAGGCCCAGGCAAGGGACCCCTAGCTCCCGGGACTGCCAGCTTCAACCATGCCCAGCTCCCATCGCTGGCTCCACCCCTACTTCCTGCTATCACTGGCCAGGGTGGCAAAGGCACCTGATTCTCCAATCACGGCTGGGGGGCAGGGCAAAGGCGGCCCCAGGGCTGCCTTTGCCCTGCTCCCCAGCTCTTAGCTCCCCCCTGGGTTTCCGATCACTGTCAGTGGCAGGGGGCTTCTTCCTGCTTTCCCTTTCGCCTCTCTGCATTGTGCCTACATATGCAAATTAACCGCCATCTTGTTGACAGTTAACTGCCAATCTTAGTTGGCAGTTAACTGCCAATCCTAGTTGGCAGTTAACTGCCAATCCTAGTTGGCAGTTAACTGCCAATCATAATTGGCAGTTAATTTGCATATAGCCCTGATTAGCCAATGAAAAGGGTATCGTCGTACACCAATTACCATTTTTCTCTTTTATTAGTGTAGATAGATAGATAGATAGATAGATAGATAGATATATATGCCTAAGTGACCATTATGGGAGACCGACCAGAATGACTGGTCGCTAAAACGTGCACTGAGCAGACAGGCAGGCAAGCAGTTGGGGCGAGCAGGCAGGCAGGCAAGCAGTTAGGGGCAAGCAGTCCCAGATTGCAAGAGGGATGGCTGACTGCAGATGTCTGACTGCAGGGATTGGGCATAAACCGGCAGCAGGATATCCGCCAAGGGATCCCAGATTGCGAGAGGGTGCAGGCCGGGCTGAGGGCATCCCCCACCCCCCGTGCATGAATTTTGTGCACTGGGCCTCTACTTATCATTATAATGAGCATTTAGTAAATACCTACTGAATGTTACCAGGGTTCTAAACATTTGAAGGGTACTGATTCATGGGTTGAAGAATTATCATTCAATTTTATAGGTAAGAAATGAAATTAAGAAATTAGCCTCAGATCATGTGGTTAGTGGAACCAACAATTGAAGTCAGGATTTTTGGCTCCAATGTCTAGAATTTTCACTGCTAGCATGAATCACAGGGGGTTAGAATGAAGTGTTCTTTGTAACAATTTGAATATTTTATAGCATTTGTTTTACTTAAAAAAAAAAGAGAGAAAGAGACTCCAAACGTTGTTTCCTTTGGAACAGAAAATAAAGTGTAACTTAGAATTATTTTTATGTGTCTGAGCAAAACTGCTATATACTGGAATGTAGACTATTTTGAAAAATGTATCAAATATTGTTGGCAATCTGTTTGCTAAGCAAACAGACTCTTCTGCAAGCTCAGAAGAAAGTGACTTGTCTATACACTTATGAAATATACAAGAAAATATATTATTTATATATGTATGTTTAGAATTAAAATTCAAAGAAAAGACTAGCAGACAGAATTTTTCAGAGGAGGAATGATATAAATGACAGTTGGCATCATACCCATACAAATCTGAATGGAATATCTAAACATGCTAGGACAATGCCAAAGTACAATGCATTTAGGTTGGTACCTGTAATGGGTTGACTAGTGCACCCCCAAAAGATATGTCCACCTGGAACCCGTGAATGTGACTTTATTTGAAAAGAGTCTTTGCAGATGCAATCAAGTTAAGTACCTTGGATCATCACTGTAGAACATCAATCCAATAATAAGTGTCCACACCAGAAGAGAAAACACAGCCAGGAAGAACAGGAGTCCACATTAGATAATATCAGAGATTTGGATTGTGTGGCACCAAGACAAGGAATGTCTGAAACCACCAGTAACTAGAAGGGGCAAGATAGAATGATCTCCTAGATTCCACAGGGGAAGTACAAAGCTTGCTGAACTTTGATTTAGAATTTATGCTTTCTAGAACTGTGACAGAATAAATTTCTGCTGTTTTAAGAAACCAAGTTTATGGTAATTTGTTATAGAAACCCTAGGAAACTAATACATTGTCTATAATAATCCTTAATTCTGTTCCCCAAATATTAGAGCCATTTGGCAAGTTCTGCCAGGCAAATTGTGAGCAAAAGTCTTGATCAGCAATGTCTAAGAGGGACTGGCTCAAAGGAAGACTGCTCAGGGCAGAGCCCCAGCAAACCAATGGTAGACATCTATTGTGAATGAGAAATAAATATTTGCTCTTTTATGCCACTGAGATTTTGAGCTGAGGTTCTGCCTTGCTCATCTGCCTTACAGATTCAGTTTCCATTATACTACATTGAAATCTTATAAATAAACTAGAGGCCCGGTGCATGAAATTCATGCATTCTGGGGGTTACTCAGCCCAGCCCGCACCCTCTTGCAGTCTGAGAGCCCTCAGGGGATGTCCAACTGATGGCTTAGCCAGCAGTTGGATATCCTTAGCACTGCTGTGGAGGTGGGAGAGGCTCCCGCCACCGCAGCTGCACTCAACAGCCATGAGCTGGCCCAGGGCTTTTGGGTGAGTGGCGCTCTCCCTGTGGGAGTGCACTGACCACCAGGGGCTAGCTCCTGCAGGGAGCGTCTGCCCCCTGGCGGTCAGTGCGCATTATAGCAACCGGTAGTTCCGCTGATAGGTCTATTTGCATATTAGCCTTTTATTATATAGGACTAGAGGCCCGGTGCACAAAAATATGTGAACTTGGAGGCGGGGGGGGGGCCCTCAGCCGGGTCTGTGCCCTCTCGCAGTCTGGGACCACTCAGGGGATGACCACCTGCTGGCTTAGGCCCCCTCCCCGGGGGATTGGGCCTAAGATGGCAATCAGACATCCCTCTGGCAGCCCGGCAGCCCGGCAGCCCTCGGGGGATATCCACTTGCCAGCGGAGAGCAGGCCTAAACTGCAGTCAGACATTCTTAGCGCTGCTGAGGAGGCAGGAGAGGCTCCCACCACCACCGCTGTACTGGCAGCCATCTGCCTGGCTTGTGGCTGAGCAGAGCTCCCCATGTGAAAGCGCCCTGACCACCAGAGGGCAGCTCCTGCATTGAGCGTCTTCCCCCTGGTGGTCAGTGTGTGTCACAGTGACCAGTCATTCCCAGTCTTTCTGCAGTTAGGGTCAGTTTGCATATTACTCTTTTACTATATAGGATAGAGGCCTGGTACACATGTGGGGGCTGGCTGGTTTGCCCTAAAGGGTGTCAAGGATCAGGGTGGGGGTCCCCACTGGGGTGCCTGGCCATTCTGGATGAGGGGTTGAGGGCCGTTTTCAGGCTGGTGGGTGACTGAAGCTCCCAACCTCTCCTTTTTTTTTTTTTTATTCTGGGATTTATTTACATTCTATAGCTGTCACTGGAGCTGAGAGCCGGCTCCAGCTCTGAGGCCCGGCTCTAGCTTGAGGCCTCAGCTGCTGAAAGCAGGTCTCTGGGGTTTGTATGGCTTCTATAATTGAAACATAGTTGCTTTCGGAGCTGTTGCTTCCGGAGCTCAGAGCCGGGCCGCAGCAGGCGGGGAACCTTGGCTTCCTCCATCACTGGAGCAAGCAAGCCTCCTGTTTGCTTCAGCCGTGTGGCTGCCAGCTGTCATCTTGGTTGGCAGTTAATTTGCATATCGCCCCGATTAGCCAATGGGAAGCGTATCAGAGGTATGGTTAATTACCCTATTTGTCTTTTATTAGATAGGACTAGAGGCCCGGTGCACAAAAATTTGTGCACTCGGGGGGGAAGTGGAGGTCCCTCAGCCTGGCCTGTGCCCTCTCACAGTCTGGGACCCCTTGAGAGATAACGACCTGCTGGCTTAGGCCTGCTCCCGGGTGGCAGAGGGCAGGCCCAATCCCTAGGTGCAGCCCCTGGTCGGGCTCAGAGCAGGGCTGATTGGGGAGTTGGGGCACCGCCCCCTGTCATGCACAGAGCAGGAAGATCGGGAGGTTGCAATACCACCCTCAGTCATGCTCAGGGTAGGGCCGATTGGGGGTTGGGGCACCGCCCCCTGTCACACTCAAGGCAGGGTCGATGGGGAGGTTGTGGCGCCACCCCCTGTCACACACAGAGCAGGGCCAATCCAGGGGTTGGGGCGCTGCCTCCTGTCACTCACAGAGCAGGGCCGATCAAGGGGTTGGAGCACTGCATCCTGTCACACACAGAGCCGCAGGGCGATCAGGGGGTTTGGGCGCTGCCCCCTGTCACGCTGATCCTGGTGCCGGGAGGCATATTACCCTTTTACTATATAGGATAGAGGCCTGGTGCACGGGTGGGGGCCAGCTGGTTTTCCCTGAAGGGTGTCCTGGATCAGGGTGGGGGTCCCCACTGGGGTGCCTGGCCAGCCTGGGTGAGGGGCTGAGGGCTGTTTTCAGGATGGCGGGTGACTGAAGCTCCCAACCGCTCCTTTTTTTTCTTTTCTTTTTTTTATTCTGGGACAGCTTTAGCTCTGAGGCTTGGCTCCAGCTCTGAGGCCTCAGCTGCTGAAAGCAGGTATCTGGTTTGTTTGGGTTCTATAATCGAAACACTGTTTCAACTCCAGCTCTGAGATCCTAGCTGGCTGAAAGCAGGTTTCTGGGGTTTTGTTTAGCTTCTATATTTGTAACAATGTTTCAAACTGCAAGCTCAGAGGCCGGCCGCGGCGGGTGGGGAACGTTGGAGTCCTCTGTCACTGAAGCAAGCAAGTCTCATGTTCGCTTCAAGCTGCCTGGCTGCTGGCCACCATCTTGGCTGGCAGTTAATTTGCATATCACCCTGATTAGCCAATGGGAAGGGTAGCGGAGTGACACCAATTTGTATGTTTCTCTTTTATTAGTGTAGATGTCTGTATTTGTCTGATCTTTAGTTTATTATAAACCACATAAAAGTTTAGAAAAAGTCCTAGACATATAGTTTTTAAAATATGATCCATGGCAAGTTACAGAAAATAAAATTGCATATAGATTTCAAAGTTCATTAGCACAATAGGGTTCTGTGAATTCCCACAGGAAACTCTGATTTAACATCTGGCTTTCACATTAATTTTTCCAAGCCTATTTTACCACAGAACCATTTTGCCAAAGCCACTCAGAAACACCCACAGAGTACACTGATCAGCAGAATATCAATGTCTGTTATTAACAGTCACCTCTGGCAAGGAGATAAGGAATACAATTGGGGGAACACACAGGGAATCTTTAAATGCACCACCATCCCAGAATATTGGCCACAGAAAAGAATGAGCTCTTACCATTTGTGACGACAGGGATGGACTTAGAGGGTATTATGCTAAGTGAAATAAGTCCGACATAGAAAGACAAATACCATATGATTTCACTTATATATGGAATCCAAATAAATACATAAATGAACAAACAAAACAAACAGACTCATAGATACAGAGAACAAACTGATGGCTGCAAGATGGGAGAGGGGTGGGGAGCTGGGTGAAAAAGGTGCAGGGATTAAGAAGTACAAATAGGCAGTTACAAAATACTCATGGGGATGTAAAGTACAGCATAGGGAATATAATCAATGATAATCTAGTAACTATGTATGGTGTCACGGGGGGTAATGGACTTATTGGGGGATCACTTTGCAGGTGATATAAAAGTGCACCCACTATGCTGTACACACGGAATTAATATAATATTGAATGCCAACTGTAATTGAAAATTTTATTTAAATGCACCACCATTTCTTACATTGGGAGTTGTACATACATATGTTCCCATTACTATTATTTAAACTGAATATATCAACTACATGTGGCATATGTCACAATTTTTAAAGTTTTAAGTAAACACATTAGTAGAATTAGGGAAATCTCAAATACAAAACAGACATTCACAGGGAAGAAGACATGATGGCATGTTGAGAATATTTCCTAAATAAACTAATGAGAGTGAAAATACTTTTAAACTTATAAGTGATACTAATCAGCAGTTATTTTATAACTTAAATCAATAATGTGTTAGATGTGTGAATAATTCCAAAATATCCAAAGTGTGGTGGAATGATTATAAGTGAAGTGGTCTCTGAGTACATTTTTCATTTTTAAATAACTTACAGAGGGTGCTTAATTTGTAACGTTTAGAGTGTGTGAATGAACTTCTATGATTATTCAGAAAATGTGACAAGCAGTCTTTTTAGAAAAGGCTGTGGTTTTCACTTGGAAACTGCTATGTCTATAGATGTAAAATTTTGCTGAGGCAAGAAGTGTTAGTGCCATGACCTCAGGACATTTCATTTTTGTCAGGTACAACTTGAGCTTAGGTCACTAAAGTATATGTACTTTAATAAAATATGCCATTTCTTCATTGTTAAAGTTATTATTTTAAATACTCCATCCAGGCAGCTATTTCATTGATATCTTTATAATACTGACTATTTCATCTTTATTTGGTTTTGAGTATGCCTTTGCTTTATCAATATGCATGTAAGTGGGTTTGTTTGTCCTATATAATAAAAGCCTAATATGCAAATTGTCCCCTTGACTGGGAGTTCAACTGGGAGTTCTATGGCTCACTATGATGTGCACTGACCACTAGGGGGTGGCGCGGAACATGGCAGGTGTCGGCAATGCAGCTCTGGCAGCAGGTGGCAGTGGAGGCACTGCCAGCCCCAACAAGAGCTGGACCACAGCAGGGTGGTGGAGCAGGTGAACTGGTGGTGCCAGGCCAAGGCAGGTGCGAATGGGGCCCAATTGCTCCACTGATCGCCCTGCAGACGGTGGCCAGTGGCAGGGCTGCGGCTCGGCTCCCAGGCGCTGAGGGAACCAGGCAGGGGCCCGATGACTCAGGTGGAGGGGGGTGGACCGGGGCCGGGGGGCCCAGGTGCTTCCCAGGGCCCAGAGGTCAGCTGGGACCTGCCCTTCCATGCCAGATGCTCGTGCTTTGATGGCTGGGCAGGCCTAGGACCGCACCTGTGTGTGAATTTCTACACCAGGCCTCTAGTTTGAATAAAAAAATGACAGACATTTTCTGGCTTAGCCAGCCTGTATAATTTCATAAACTCTTTAGCAGCAGCCCATGTAATCCACTTCGAATTTCTCATCCACCCATATTTTTCAAAATGCCCAGCTCCAAAAAAATCAGAAAAAACATCTCAAAGGACTGTGTAGTCCTTAACTGTATGTATGCCTCTTCATGTTGTACATCTGGCTCTCCTCCAAGGAGAGAGGAATTCTAGGGCTGTGAAGCTATGCACGCTTGTGTGACCGATGGTCAGACTCCCTTGTGGTGGGGTAGGGGGGAGGTCTCATTTCTACCTCACCTTTCCCTGTGGAGGAAATGGAGCATTTTCTGAAAAACTCATGACTGTACAGCTTAGTAAAATCATTATGAAACTTTGGCATTGTCTTGCCTGCTTTACTAAACATCATGCAAGAAATATGCATCAAAATGAATAAAACAGAATTACAGTCCAAAGTTCTGTGAATGCAATAACTTTCAAAACAAGAAAATGTAGGTTGCATTTGCAAAGATTTTGGAAGAGTTAACACATACAAAGTATGTTACAATTGGTGTATTTGTAGTTTTTAACAAAGCTTTCTTTTCCACAAATGATATTTTTGTTCAATTATCAGCATTAGGTTTTCTAGGACAGAAAAGCACTTTTAGTGAAAAGTACTCTCTGCAGGGTGCTCTTTTTTCTAATATCGAACACTTTTATAACATAAAATCTGCTCATGATATTATCACCATAAAAGAAAATGTGAAATGCTGAAGACTGCTGTTCTCATTTACGGATCTTTCAATGATTGCTTCAGCAAGTTTGCTACACACTTAATCTTCCTCACAACTTAAAGGACAAAGAGAAGCATAACTCTCAAACAAATCAAATTTGCACAAATTACCTACTCAAAGTCAAATAGTGAGCACCTACTGTGTGCAAAGAACTTTAGTAACATAAAGTTTAAAGTCTCCCCACAATAATCAGGAGTAAGGCAAGAATGCCCCCCTTTTCCATTGTCACTTAACATCGTGTTGGAGATCTTAGTCAAATGGAATTAGACAAGAATATCAAGGTGTAAGAATTGACCCAAAAAAAGTAAAACTAAAATGTTTTTCCTAGCTGGTGTGGCTCAATGGTTGAGCATCAATCTATGAACCAAGTCACAAGGTTCAGTTCTTGGTCAGGGCACATGCCTGGGTTCCATCCCCAGCAGGGGGTGTGCAGGAGGCAGCCGATCAATGGTTCTCTCTCATCATTGATGTTTCTATCTCTCTCTTTTTCTCCCTTCCTCTCTAAAATCAATAAAAATACATTTTTAAAAAAAGTAATTTGTTTTCTATTAGCTAGCTTGTGATTGGATATTAATTCTTACAAGAATCAATGATAAGTCAAAAAATTAGAACTAGCAAAATACATAATTAATATTAAAAATAAATATCTTTTGTTTTTTTCAAACAACAATTTAGAAGCTATAATGGAAAAGAAAAAAGCTCTAATAAAGATAAAATATCTAGAAATAAATTTAATAAGAACTATTTAAAACATATATGAGGCCATTATTGAAAACTCAAAAAAGACATTAAAGTGGACATGAACAAAGAGGAAATATCCCTGTTCCCTGGGGGATCTCTCCTGCAGTTATAGTCACCTGATGGCCTCACTCAGATGTCTGACTATTGGCTGTGGCATCTCTTTTTTTCACATGTCCTATCTTTTTCTAGTAAATCAGACTGGGTTTCTTCACACAATTGTTTATATGCTGAAAAGAGGAGAAGGCAGAATCTCCAACATCTCTTGATGCCTAAGCTTTGGAATTCACATATGTAATTTCTACCATATTCTATAGGTCAAAGCCCAAATTCAGTAGGTAGGGTAATGGACACTATCTCTTGAAGGGAGTAGCCACAAAATGCTGTGTTATGCTTTCAATCTCTATCCAAGCCATGACAAGAATATGTGTAAGTCTCAGAGATTGATGCTGGTGTAAAAAAGTTTGATAAATTTCAAAAAGAGTTTGACAGTACCTATTAATTAAATACACACTTATCTTCCAAACTAGTAATCACACTTATATGGATGTGTTCTAAGAAAATCTGGCATATGAATATAGGAAAACAAGTATAAGAATTCAGAAAATTGTCTACAAATAAAAAACTTAGAAATTAATTTAATGTATACAATTTGGATACATAGAGTAGATTCATAAATGTGAAATGATATGATAGTTAAAATGAATGAACTGGAGTTGTGTGTGCCAATATGTATTAATTTTAAAATTATAATATCAAATAGAAAAGCAAGTTACAAAAAGCATATGACATATAAATTAAGAAATAATATAAAATTATGTATTGTTATAGACATATATGTAAGTAGAATATTAAAAAAAGGAATAATGCAAATCAGACTCAGGATTATGTTTATATCTGGGAATCCTATATAATAAAAGCCTAGGTGGCGTTGCACGACGCCCTCATGCGATGTCGTCACAAGATGGCCACCACAAGATGGCCTGCAGGGAAGGGCAGTTGGGGGCGACCGGGCTGGCAGGGGAACAGTTAGGCAACAATAAGGCCAGCAGGGGAGTGGTTAGGGGGCAAATGGGCTGGCAGGCAGAAGCAGTTAGGGGCAATCAGGCAGGCAAACAGGAGAGTGGTTAGGAGCCAGCAGTCCCAGATTGTGAGAGGAATGTCCAACTGCCAGTTTAGTGGGATCAGGCCTAAACCAGCAGTTGGACATTCCATGAGGGATCTCAGATTGGAGAGGGTGCAGGCTAGGTTGAGGGACACCCCCCTGTGCATGAGTGTGTGTGTGTGTGTGTGTATGTATACATACATACACACACACACACACACACACACACACACACTCTAGAGGCCTGGTGCACGAATTCATGCACCAGTGGGGTCCCTTAGCCTGGCTGGTGATCATGGCCCATCGGGATCATCTCGCTCAGTTCCAATTGGGGCTGATGGGGTCGGCTGACCAGGGAGGGACCGTGGGAGGGCTCCAGGGCATGTCCAGCCCATCTCGCCCAGTCCTGATCAGCCGGAGTCCAGCAGCAAGCTAACCTACCCTACTGGTTGGAGCGTTTGCCCCCTGGTGGTCAGTGTGCATCATAACGGCTGGTGGAAAGGTGGAACAAACAGCCGAATGAATAGTCTGACACTTAGCATATTATGCTTTTATAATATAGGATAGCAATTTGGACATATTAATTGTCATAAAATCTGTTTAGTGTGTACACTGGTGCTATTCTAATATTCTCTATAATTGTTGCCTGAAATCTTTCAGAGTTAAGACAACTTTAAAAAAAATATATAATCCAAAGAACATATATGCTTAGCCCACGGACACAGACAACAGTGTGGTGAAGGTCAGTGTGGGTGGGAGGGGGCTGTAGCTGGGTGGAGAGTAAAGGAGGAGGGAATAGGGGACATCTGTAATAGTTTAATAATATATATTTGCATGTATATATTCCAAATTGTATTAGCATAGAATACATTTGGAAACTTATAAAACTAATTAGTATCAATGGGTGACTCTGAGGAAGGGAATCAGAGAGCTAAGGGGTATGTAGAATAAGGAGCACCTTTTTACATTTTTATACTCTGAATTTTTATAACATGATCATGTATCACATTTTAAAATACATTATTTCCCTGCAATGGCCATCCCTTGCTTGAAAATGTGAGATAAATCATATAACCTCTTGGCCGTTCTTTAGTTTGAATGACTTGGGTGATCCTCATTAGATATTCTTGGAGAGACCTCTGTCTGTCACCCTCACTCGATGAAAAACTTTCAGTTGATTCCCCATTCCATTTATGGAACATTTTTATTGACCTTCTCTGGGGCTGCTGGAAATTTTCTATTTTTATAAGCGTCTGACGAGGCCATATTCATTCTGCCCTTTCGCTCTCATTGTCACTTAAAGGTCAGGTTGTGTCAAACCCATGCTCATTTGTTTTACCATATGCTATTTACCACACAATCCTGAAAAGCCTGAAGCCCAGGACATAACGTGACAGTTACAAACTTAAAGGAAAAAAATGGACATAATTTTCATGAAACTTATTTTTAAATATATATTCAACTAGGGGCCCGGTGCACGAAATTCGTGCACTGGGTGTGTGGGGGGGGGAGTGTCCCTCAGCCCAGCCTGCCCCCTCTCACATACTGGGAGCCCTCAGGCATTGACCCCCATCACCCTCCAATCGCAGGATCGGCCCCTTGCCCAGGCCTGACGCCTGACGCCTCTGACAGAGGTGTCAGGCTTGGACAGGGGACCCCCATCTCCCCCCGATCACTGGCTCTGGCCCCCGCCCAGGCCTGAGGCCTCTGGCCCAGGAATCATGCCTGGGCAGGGGACCCCCATCTCCCTCTGATCGCTTGCTCCACCCCCCGCCCAAGCCTGACGCCTCTGACCCAGGCTTCAGGCCTGGGCAAGGGGACCATCATATCCCCCCAATCCCCGGCTCCGCCCCCCACCCAGGCCTGATGCCTCGGCCAGAGGAGTTGACCCTCATCACCCTCCGATCACCAATCACCGGATCGGCCCCTTGACCAGGCCTGAGGCCTCTGGCCTAGGTGTCTGGCCCGGGCAGCGGGGACCCGCAGCTGCAGCAGCCCCGCGATCGTGGGCTCCGCTTTAGGCCCAGGCAAGGGACCCCTAGCTCCCGGGACTGCCAGCTTCGACCATGTCCAGCTCCCATCGCTGGCTCCACCCCTACTTCCTGCTATCACTGGCCAGGGCGGCAAAGGCGCCTGATTCTCTGATCATGGCTGGGGGGCAGGGCAAAGGCGGCCCCAGGGCCGCCTTTGCCCTGCCCCCCAGCTCTTAGCTCCCCCCTGGGTTTCCGATCACTGTCAGTGGCAGGGGGCTTCTTCCTGCTTTCCCTTTCACCTCCCTGCATTGTGCCTACATATGCAAATTAACCGCCATCTTGTTGGCAGTTAACTGCCAATCTTAGTTGGCAGTTAACTGCCAATCATAGTTGGCAGTTAACTGCCAATCATAGTTGGCAGTTAACTGCCAATCATAGTTGGCAGTTAATTTGCATATAGCCCTGATTAGCCAATGAAAAGGGTATCGTCGTACGCCAATTACCATTTTTCTCTTTTATTAGATAGGATTTAGTGGTAAATTAAAATTGAAAAACTATTTCTCAAAGCGGAATGTGCCAGGAACACAATGTAGTTTTGTAGTGAAGTCTCTTAATGCTGGGTTACTACCTCATTGACTTCAGAGATTGAACAAACCATGTAGGTCCTGGCTCAGTGAATTGGGAAAACCAAGGGCAGGGCAACGTAAAGTGTCATGGGGTATCTTCTGAGAGTGATGGGAATGGAGACGCTGAATCATTTAGTTGTGGAGCAGCAGTAATTACAGACATCGGTGACAGTGTAGAAGCATGAGGTTTTCCATCCTGTCATATCAACAGGTCTTGAAAAGCGAGAGCATTGCTGCATCCTCTCCATCTTGTTGATATGCAGCAGGAGGTTAATGCTCAGCCTCCCCTTCGTGTGTTGAGAACATCTGTAGAAAAGTCAGCTGGTGGTATGGCAGACCACAGAGAAGTACAATAGTGTCCAACCCAAGTGAAATTAGACATGTCAACCAAATGTTTACTATTAATCTCTACTGCCCGATTTGCATCTCACTGGAAGACATGTTAGTGTTTCTCCCAGTTGGCAATGCCTGATCATGATAACCTGATATTTACTGAACATCAGAGTGAACTCGGAAACATGCAGAACATAATGATGGAAAAATTTCGTGGGCGGAGACTTTAGATAGTGCTGAAACGTAAGCAGAAAAGTAGGGACCAATGTTGATACAAAACATTTAATTGAAAATGATTCCTTTTATTATCTTGCAATGCATTTGAAATGCTAATATTAAAACAAGACACAAAAAAAGTGGTTTAAAGAAGAACTTAAAGTTGGAAAAAAGAAAGGAGGAGCTTCTAATTCTGTCAAGGGAGAAGGCATGGCATTCTAGAGCAGCCACAAAGGACCACGGTGTTGGGCACAACTAGGATTCTGCTCAGTAAGTGCATGCACCGTAAGGCACGCATTCAGTTAAAGAGCTGACTTGGATACCTAGCTAAGAAATGTTCCTCCTCCTGTGAGTTAGCAACTTTTGGAGGATGCAAGGTAAATATTCTATCAAATTTCCATTCAGCCCAGCCTGTGTGGTTCAGTGGCTGAGCATCAGCCTAGGCACCAAAAGATCACCAGTTGGATTCCTGGTCAGGGCACATCCTCAGCAGGAGGTGTGCAGGAGGCAGCTGATCAATATTTCTCTCTCATTGATGTTTCTATCACCCTCTGCTTTCCTCTCTCTGAAAACAATAAAATATATATATATATATATATATATAATTTTTTTTTAATTTCCATTCAAGTCAGTCTCATTATCTCTAGCAACTGTGGGGTACATGGTATAAATATCACATGATATTCACATTCCAAAAGTGGTCAAACATTTGTTAAATGATATATTTACTCAAAAATAGATTGGATACATATATAAATCATTGCTCATGGATACCATAAGAGCATGAGATGGACCCCATAAAAGAATTTTCCAGGTAACTGAAACATCCCATGTATATTAAAGTAAGTATAAGAAAAAAATGAAAGAATGTATGGGATAATGCATTCCAGAAATAGTCATGCTAGTTACTTTGTAGCGTTCATTATAATCTAAAAGGTTAGATCTAATTGTTATTACATCATAGAAGAAAAAAATAGAGCCAAAGGTGATTTAAGGAACATTAGGGTAGTAAAAAAAAGGAAGATTACATTTGGATCCAGTTCTACTAGAACCAAAAATTGTACACTCTTTTTAAAAACTGAATTACTGGGGTAACACTGATTAATGACATTACATACATTTCAGGTGTACAAGACTATAATTTGACACCTGTGTACTCTATTAGTGTGTTTGCCACCTGGAGTCTAGTTTCCTTGTGCCTGACCCCCTATTCACTTCACCTTCCCCCTGTCCCTTCTGGCAACCACCATTCTGTTATCTATATCTTTGACAAGACTCATTCACTTTCTATTATACCGCCACCTCCAACTTAAAAATATAGAAAGATTTAAAAAAAAACAACATTATTTGGTCTAAGTGGTACAGTTTTGTCAATATGGTAGGTAAGAGCATTGTTATGCGTGTATATTTAACTAGAGAGTTTCGTGCTGTATTCATGTAGACTGTGTGTAGACCAGTGGTTCTCAACCTTGGCTGCACATTAGAATCACCTGGGAATCTTTTCAAAATCCTGATTTCTGGGGCCCCACCCCATAACAAAGAAACAGAATTTCTGGAGGATGAGGCCCAGAAAACAGTATTTTAAAAAGATTCCCAGGTGATTCTAATGTGCAGCCAAGGTTGAGAACCACTGGTGTAGACTATTTATCTCTAAGTCATGTATTACGTTGTATTTTTACAAAACTTTCTCCTAAAAAAGATGCAAATATAATTAGAAAATCATGTCAAACTTGGGATTTCCTACTAATCATTAAATGGAGTCTGTGTGCAAAGGCAATTTTCCTGTTATCTGTAAGATACTGACATTTTCACCAGCGTCCTTATATTTATAACAAATCAAGTCAGGGAATTTCCAAATTCCTTCAATAATGAGGCCAGTGGTGCTCAGTGGTTAGAGCATTGGCCAGCACACTGCGGGGTGGAAGGTTTGATCCTCCGGCTCTGGTTGGGGAATGTGGGGGTGTGGGGGAGGCAACCACACAATGTGTCTCTCTCACATTGATGTCTCTCTCTCTCTCTCTTCTACTCCCTCCCTCCCTTCCACTCTCTAAAAATCAATGGAAAAAAAATATCCTCAGGTGAGGATTAACAAAATAATAATTATAATAATGAGACCTGTTACAAGATTCACTTATCAACTATATATTCAACCCAGGGGGTGGGGAGTATTTGAGATAATTTTATGTTCAAAAGGAATAATTAAATGGCAAGCAGCGGTTGTCTTACTATTCTATTCTGGGAATCTTTGGGGATTTTACATTTACATGAGTTACATTTTAAAAAGTAAGTGGCATAGGAATATTTTTAAACTTCTTAGTGATAATGAAAGAAAACAGCTATTGACAAGTGAGGACAAGCACCCACCATATGGATTCTAACATTTTAATTATTTTGTTCTTTTTCTTTTTAAAGCAACTCTTAGTGGTAATAATTTTTCAACTAATTAAAGACCAGCTGCTACTTAGCCAGCTAGACACCCAATTAGGAATCTGAAACCTGCTAAACAACCTTTACTGCCAGCCAGCTAGCTGAATCACCTCCTGTCACTGGCACGGAATTGATTATTTTTTGTTTTGTTAAATGCATGTTGTTGTCACACAAACTGGATCTCCAGAATGTTTTTATTTCAGAAGATTTGAACAATCTGACACCCCCGTTCAATCTCATTTTTTTGGATGAGACTGAGATCTATAACAAGGTCCTTCATCTATCTTTGTAAATATAATTATGAAATAGCTGTGGAGAATTATGTTTTGCAGAAAAAAGAAAACATGAAATGCAGAAAGTCACCACACACAACAGCTCAATATTACTTAGTGACTGACAATGAGATAATGGTGTTATGTAAAATGGTTTTTATATACTCCAGGAAAAGATAATTATACTTCTACATATAACAAAGAAGCTTGCTTTTAAATGTTAATGATTATTTTTGCCCAAGAATATCTTAAATAGTGGACTCTGGTACCGGGATACATTTTAGAGAAATGAACTTGCAAAATGCAGTTTCATTGTATGAACCCGCTCTGAGAGCTCAAAACAGTTTATCTCACAAAGCAAATTAAATCTCCCAAACAGCAAGAGGAAATAACACATTTAGCATCGATGCTACTGAACATTTAAAAATGAAATATAATACTCAAAGAAATTGTTGCTCACCATTTTAAATAATTGTTGCTGTTCAAAACAGAGTACAAAATCAAATTGAAACCCAGAGCCAATTGATCATGCATGACAAATTGACATTTTCTGTGATTCACAAAGAGAAATTCAAAATACTCTCTAAGAATAGCTTGTCCAATGCCTGGTGAATCTCTAGCTGTCAGACACCTTAGAAATTGGCGGAGGGGAGGTCTGAGTCACCTGTTTAGTTGTGTTGAGTAATTCTTAATGGCATGGAAAAGCTAATGCCATTGACACGTGTCTACACACAACACTGGAAATACTACCTGCTCCCACTGCTTTCTTTGCTGTGGCCGTTATCTGTAGGCCTATTTCTGAGCTCTAAGCACTGTGGGTGCAGAATAAGCATTGTTTATGGGCTGCCACTGAGAATGACACCAACTGAGAATGACAATGAGTGCAACACAAGGTCTTTTGGGGGCTCTAGCATATGGTGAGGACATCCACTGGGTGTCAGGAACAGGAAGTGCTAACGCACTCAGCAGGGGACTGGCTCTGCCTGCAAGCCTGGAGTGGGTGTGGAAAAGACAGCAGGAGCAGTGGCCACCTAGAGTATCTTCCCACTCCTGCTTGGGTGCAGGGCGTGAGCAGTGTTTAGGATGTGAATTATGGCCGACTCTTCACCAGGATGCCTCCCGGACCGATGCTGTGGCCTGAAGGCACTTCCTTAAGCTAAGAATGTATCTGCTCAGTGCTGACTACGACTTATGGAAGACATGGAAATTGTCTCTGTCAGGTGTGCCAGCAGGGAAAGCAATGGTAACGGGAAGTCAGCTTTCATTCCACAGTTCTTCATGTCTCTTTAATGCTGTCAGAGCAATTTCTAGAAGGCGGGTCAGCTCCCGTCACAATTACACTTCCACCCTTTAATGACTTTTCACTGCCTGCAAGATCGCATTCGGGGTCTTTAGCATGACAGGCTGATCTAGTCCTCCGTGAAGTGGCCCTTGCCAACTTATTTTCCATTTCTTGTCTGACTCAGATTTCCTCAGATTATAATATATCACCTTCTTGACATTTATAGTTTGTTAGGTGCCCTTCTATAGAAACTCAACTCTGGGCTCAGCCCTCTAAACTCAGCTAAAAAAATGATTTCCTTGGAATCTCTGATACTTGAAATCAGAGTTGCCTAATCTTTCTTTTTTTAACCAACACTAGACTTAGAGAAAAACTAGTCACAACAATACCTACCACCACCACCACCACAGCAGCAACAATAATTACCATGTATCATCAGTTACTAAGTACTTGGCAAGGTCATATACCAACTTCAGTCTCCACCATAGCACTGCAGGATAGCCTGGTACAGAGAAGTTGAGCGACTTGCCCAAGAACAGATAGGCAATGAGTGACAACCAGGATCCAAATCCAGGTCTGCCTATCTCAAATTTGAGACCACTTGTGAAAAAATTAAGAGCATTAAACCAAGTGTGTGTGCGTTCTTTTCAGCACAAGTACCTATGTGACCGCATTGAATGCATACCCATGAAGCCATCCCTGGCAGGACACAATGGGAAGACAACTTAGTATTTACTCATTTAATTACTGGGTATGTTACTGGCTTTAGAACTGAGATACGCAAATGGATATGCTAATATCAAACTATTCTAGCATATCCTGAATAAATTTCACTGATGTATATTTTTAAGGTGGTACTGGATTTTACTTGCCAATGTTTTACTTATGATTTTACATCTATATTTCTAAATGCTATTGTTATCAAAGTAGATATATGCTTCATTAAAAACATTCAAGAATTTATGTAACAAGAGTAGGCCTTCCCCTCTCTCTTCCCCCCACCCCTCCTGGCTGCCAGCACCAGCTTCCCTCTGGCACTTGGGACCCAGGCTTCCCTTGGGCCCTGGCTGTGTCCAGAAGTTTGTCCGGTCTAATCAGCACATTACACTTTTATTATTATAGATTATGATTTTGATTATCTAGTTTCTACAATGTGGTAAAACTTCCTCCAGGAAAGCATCCAGACATGGTGCTATTTTAAGTAGCGTTTCTTTAAAAACATTATTTCTTTTATAAAAATATATTGCTTTAATCATTCTATTTCCACGCTAATAAAATTTCATAAATTTTATTTTCATTAAATTTATTTTCCTCTCATCTAGGTTTTCAAATATATTTGTTTGGATTTATACAGAGTAATCTATAGTGATTTTTCTGAAGTTTTTCTGTTTCAAAAGTTATTTCCCTTTATTATTTTTATTGATTTTAGAGAAAGAGGGAGAGGGAGAGATAGAAACATCGATGAGAGACTCATCAGCTACATGACCCCTACTGGGGATCTATCCCACAATCCCATCATGTGTCCCAAAATGGAATTGAACTCAAACTCTTGGTTCATGAGTCAACGCTCAACCACTGAGCCATATTGGCTGGGCCCCTTTATTATTTTTGAACTTATAAGTTTGTACTTTCTGCTTTTTGTTTGTTTTAGATTACCTAGTATTAGTGTATTTTGGTCTTTTGTTCCAGAGAATCAGTCTTTAATTTATTAATCTAATTTTTTCCTGTTTTCTCTCTTACTAATCCTGCATTTTTTCTTAAATCCTTACATTTATTTTTTTTCTTACTGGCTTTTAAGTTTGAATTTATTTCATGCTTTATCTCCTTGATTATTTTCATTTTTTCAATATTTTACAATATTAATTTTATTTTCCCCCATAGTTGTATAATAGATTTCCCACCTGATAGAAGGGTCCTTTTTTATTATTATTAATTCTAGTGTCATTGTATTGTGATCAAATAATATTTCTGAATCATTTTTACTTTAAGGAATCTAAAGAGGTATTCTTTGATACTTAATATATAATATTTGTGAAAACTAAATGAGTGCTTGAATAAAGTATATTCGGTGTTATACACACATAAAACTTCATGTTAACACATGCTAACGCATGAATAAAGCCTACTTTATTAATTACATTATTTTAAAATGTATTTATTGATTTTTAGAGAGGGAGGGTGGAGGGTGGGAGAAGGAGGGAGACCGAGAGGGTGTTCCCATTTCCCACCCTTTGCCCACCTCCACCTAGCCCCAGCCCCCAGTTCCACCTGGCTACCACCACAATGTTGCCTGTGTCTATGCGTTATAAATATACACACGGTTTTGGGCTAATCCTTTCACCTTCTTTCACACAGCCCTCCCTTCCCCCCTCCCCTCTGAGAGCTGTCAGTCTATTCCATGTATTCAGGCCTCTGTTTCTACTTTGTTCATCAGTGTATTTTGTTCATTAGATTCCACATATAAGTGAGATCATCTGGTATTTGTCTTTCAACAAAGGAGGCAAGGGCATACAATAGAATAAAGACAGTCTCCTCAATAAATGGTGCTGGGAAAACTGGACAGATACACACACAAAAATGAAGCTGGACCACCAACTTATACCATACACAAGAATAAACTCAAGATTACTAAAAGTCTTACATGTAAGTCATGAAACCATAAAAATCCTAGGAGAAAACATAGGCAGTAAAATCTCAGACATCTCTTATAGCAATATTTTTGCCAATATACCCCCTAGGGCAGTGGTTCTCAACCTGTGGGTCGCGACAGGTTGGGGGTCGAACAATCCTTTCACAGGGGTCACCTAAGACCATCGGAAAACACATATATAATTACATACTGTTTTTGTGATTAATCACTATGCTTTAATTATGTTCAATTTGTAACAATGAAATTGGAGGTCACCACAAATGAGGAACTGTATTAAAGGGTCGCGGCATGAGGAAGGTTTGAGAACCACTGCCCTAGGGCATTGGAAACAAAGAAAAAAAATAAACAAATGGGACTACATCAAACTAAGAACCTTTATACAGCAAAAGTAACCATCAACAAAAAGAAAAGGGAACCCATTGTATGGAAGAACATGTTCACCAGTACATCTGATAATAGGATAATTTCCAAAATCTGTAAAGAATGTATATAACTCACCACCAGAAAGACAAAACAATCCAATTGAAAAATAGGCAAACAACCTGAATAGACACTTCTCCAAAGAGGACAAACAAATGGCCAATAGACATAAAAAAAATCAATGTCATTAATCATCAGAGAGGTGTAAATTTAAACCATAATGTGATATCACCTCACACCTGTTATAAAGACTGTCACCAACAAGTCTACAAAGAGAAGTGCTGGCAAGGCTGTAGGGAACCCTCCTGCACTGCTAGTGGGAATGCAGACTGGTGCAGCCACTGTGAAAAACAGTATGGAATTTCCTCAAAAAATTAAACATGGAACTGCTTTTTGACCCAGCGATCCCACTTCTGGAAATATATCCTACAAATCCTGAAACATGAATTCAAAAAAAGGCACCACTGTGTTCACTGCAGCATTATTTGCAATAGCCAAGATCTAGAAATAGCCCAAGAGCCCATCCGTAGGTGAATGGATAAACAAGCTGTGGTGCATCTACACAATGAAATACTCCAAGGCCATAAAAATAGAAAGAAAGTTTACCTTTTGCAACAGCATGGATGGATGTGGAGATGATGCTAAGTGAAATAAGCCAGTCCGAGAAAGCTTTAAAACTCAATCCGCACAGTTTCTCCAACCTCAGAAAGACAACCAGCTCGAAACGTGTGTGAAATCTTTTTCTTCAAATCCACAGGCCTCTCTTGAATAAATACCAAATCTCCACAAGTCTTTCCTAGAGCAGGCCCTCGTCTTCTGCCTCAGGCCCCTGAGACTCCGAGAACTACCATCCTGTGTTAGGAGACAAAACAAAGGCCCTCCCTACCAGACCCTTTTAAGAGGAGCTCCTCCCTCATGCTGGTACATTAGAATCACCTGAGGCCTTCAGAAGTCCTGATGCCTGGGCCCCACTGTTTATCATTAAGTGAGAATCTCTGGAAAGCGATCCTCATCAGGAGAGTTCAACCCTGGAAGCCTGGGCGTGCCTCCCAGTTACTAAAGGCCCCACCCCTTTGGAACACAAAGACCTGGGAATGGACCAAGGAGGCCCCTGCTCTCAGGTGCACTCATAGCAGAGTGCACGGTGGCACATCTCAATGGGGCTGCTGGTTAGCATTGCCAAGGGAGCGCGTCACAAACACAAGTGCTGGGACCTAGCCCCAAATCATTAAGGCTGAATCACCTGGGTTGGCCTTTGAAATGCCTTCCAACTGAGTCCACTGTGGCATCAGGTGAGGAAGCTCTTTTATTGCTGAATTCACTTGTACAGTGGGGCCTTGACTTACGAGTTTAATTTGTTCCGAGACCGAGCTCGTTAAGTAGCTCATTAACTCAAATTACTCTGTCAACTCAATGCAAAAAATCGGTGGAGAGACAGCTGGTATCTCAAAAAACTCGTTAGTTGGGACACTCGTAAGTCAAGGCCCCACTGTTGATGGTGTACATGAGATTGCAGAGCTTCTGGGCTGGTGGGAGAGCTCCACTTAACCTGAAGTTACGTAGAACTGTACAAAGTGTTCATCGAGGTCAAGGGCAGAATAACAGGGAAACACCTCTGTGGGTGTTGCCCTGGGGGAAGGCCTCTATGCTCCGTGAGTACCTGAGAACTGGGTGAGGAGCCTACCCCAGCGTGATGAAGGGCATTAGCGGGGAATGGGAGAGGAGCAATCACATCCTAGACCTCCCACGGGCCTCAGATTGCCGGAAGCAGAGAGGAGCTGTTGTGCCCAGATTTCAAAGTTCCCAAGACCTCCAGGGAGCCAGTCAGTCCGATGCAAAAGCAAAGTCATTTATTTTCAAACCTAGGTTTTGCTCCCCTGCCACACTCACCGATGCAACGGTAAGCTCCAGTGGCCGAGAGAGAGAGGCCTGATGGGACAGGGGGTTTTATAGAGGGTTGGAGTGAGGGCAGGAGAGGGGACTGTGGGCCCCGCCGATTGGTCAGGCGCGAGTCTGGTCATCTCTATGGCGCCCACGTCCCTTGATTGTCATTGGTTACTTTAAAGAAATCCTGGGCGTGGCCAGCAGGGGCCTGGGCTTCCAGGAAGAAGGCACTCTCCTGAGCACATGGCGGCCACCCCAAAAATGGAGGACCCAGGGCAAGATGGAGGGCGCAGTCCTAGCCCCCCCCAGGGCGAGCTGAGCCCGGGCTCCAGGGGCCAGTCCGGTTGCTGGGGGTCCAGTAGATCGACCAGTTCCAGCCCAGGCAGGAAGTCCACGTCCTCCGTCTCGTTCCCGGGGGCGTCGGCGATCGCCTCCTCCTCCATCTCCTCGGGCGAGGGCACGCGCCCCGCCCCGCCGCCGCTGCTGCCACGTGGGTCCGGTCCGGGGGCGGCGGGCGGGTGGCAGCCTGCGCCGGGCTCCCGCAGTGGGCTGGGGAGTCGGTGCCCGAGGCCGCCAGCAGCGTGGTCAGGCCCCGAGATGACTCGCCCTTTCAGAGCAGACAGGCTTCTCACACCCCAGGACCCCTGACCCTCCTGAACTCCAGCCGGACAGACAGTGCCAGCTCCTGCAGGCCCCGGATTAGGCCCTATAGCTAAGAACACTCAAGAAGAAAAGTGGAGGAAAATAGGGCAGGAGCCTGCTTCCTGTGTTTGTGGGACGATAGCTGGGTTATTTGTCTTTCATTTTCTTTCATAGCATTTTTACCGCCATGAAAATGTGTGCCCAATAAACTTCTCTGTTCTTTTTAAAAATATATATTTTATTGATTTTTTACAGAGAGGAAGGGAGAGGGATAGAGAGTTAGAAACATCGATGAGAGAGAAACATCGATCAGCTGCCTCCTGCACACCTCCTCCTGGGGATGTGCCCGCAACCAAGGTACACACATGCCCTTGACCAGAGTGGAACCCGGGACCCTTGAGTCCGCAGGTTGACGCTCTATCCACTGAGCCAAACCAGTCAGGGCCTCCTCTGTTCTTTATAAACTAGTTTAATTCCTCACAGCAAGCCCCAAGGAAGAAGTTGTTACTTTTTATCCAAGAGCCGGCCTTAGCATATTGTTTGTCGATTCCAAAGAACTAACCAGGAGGACTGGCCATGGAAGACATGGGTTGATTAGGACTTCGGTGCCCACCGGTGATGGCTGACAGGTGAAGTTTTCCACTAAGTCCAAGTGGCCTGAGGACGGGCCACACCGGGGGCAGCCGACAGGTGAAATTTCACTGCCACCCAGACTTTCCCAGGGCCAGGTTACATAGAGGACAGAAAACAAAGCAAAGCAGGAGGGTGCGAGCTCAGGCACAAGCTGTGTGAGAGCCAAACGAAGTTGTTTACAGTCCAGGCTCACATTCGAGAACAGTTTGTGTTTGGCCCTTTCTGGCCAGGCTCCTGAGGTGGGTCCCACCGTCCGCTTACCGAGGCCATTCATCATGTTCCCACAGGGTGGGCGGGGGAGTTGGAGCTTGGGAAGGGGCCATGTCCCCATTTACCACCCATTATTATATTCATGTTACAGAGAAGGAAACTGAGGATCAGCAGAGTAACTACCTTGAACAGGATCCACAGTTGTAGTTTCAGAGCCGGGAATGGGAACCCAGCACTGCAGCTCCTTGTCCATGACCTTGACAGCCGCTCTGTGCTGCCTCTTCACTGCTTGATGGTATAGCTCTCCACAAATGCCTGACGTTAACGGGATTGTGTGACTGCTTCCATATTTTTAGTTCTTGTGTTACTCCTCTCTAGAAATTCCATTTAGGTGTTTGTGTGTCTTCCTGTTACCTCCTTATGCTCTGCCTCCTCTACCTGTTTGACCGCAGGAAGTCCATTTATCATGCTGTGTTGAAGTCCTCCTGTACCAGTTCCGCCGTCTGTCATGTCTGGGTCTGTTGATCCATTTCCCTGCGAATGGTGGATGATAGTTCTCTGTCTCACTGCACACCTGGTCATTATAGGCAGGAGAGCAGCATCTTGCATTTTACATGGTTGGGTGCTGGGTATTTTGTGTTCCTTTAAATAATGTTGGGCTTGGTTCTGTGATGCCCGTAAGTTACTTGGAATCATATTGATGCTTTAGACCAGTGATGGCGAACCTATGACAGGCGTGTCAGAGGTGACACGCGAACTCATTTTTTTGGTTGATTTTTCTTTGTTAAATGGCATTTAAAGATATAAAACAAATATCAAAAATATAAGTCTTTGTTTTACTATGGTTGCAAATATCAAAAAATTTCTATATGTGACATGGCACCAGAGTTAAGTTAGGGTTTTTCAAAATGCTGACACGCCGAGCTCAGAAGGTTCGCCATCACTGCTTTAGACTCTATATGGTTTGATTAGGATCTCTGACAGTTGGGACTGGAAGGGGATTCAGTCTGTGCATGACTCGGCCCCACTGCTGAGGCAGTGCCCTTCTGAGCACTCTCAGTCCCTTCATAAGAGGTCTTTACAGTCTGGCCACTGGGGGCACACTTCTGGCCTGCAGCGACCCCAGGGAGCCAGTATTTTTATTCTGAGTGTCTATCGGAGTCAAGGTGTTTTCATCTGCATGATAGTGATTTTTTAAAAATTTACATTTATTGTTGAGAGTATTACAGCTGTCCCCTTTTGATCCCCATTGACTCCCTCCACGGAGGCCTTCACCAACTCTTGTCTGTGTCCATGGGTTATGCATATATGTATGAGTTCTTTGGCTGATCTCTCCCCACCCACCGCCCCAGCCCCACCTTCCCTCTGAGACTCATCAGTCTGTTCCATGCTTCTGTGTCTCTGGACCTATTGTTTTCATCAGTTTATATTGTTCATTCGATTTCACATATGAATGAGATCAGGTGATACTTGTCTTTCTCTATAATTTTAAAGTCAAATTTTACCTAAAATAATTTCTTCTCATTTTATAAGTTCTTCTTATGTTTCCCTTGTATGGATGTTATCTGACACTTTTTGTTCTTTTGAAAATATTCAGTTTTTTAAAAGACTCAGAGGGCATTTTTTTGTTGGTGTTTTGATTATATACTGAGCATTAAAAAAAAAAGCGACATTGTCTTAAAGAGTAGACATTGTTTTGATGGTATTGACAAAAACTTTCACCTTGACCAAACTTTATTTTTTCCAGTTTTGTTGAGATATAATTGACACATAACATTGTATAATTAAGGTATACATATGTTGATTTCATATACTTATGTATTGCAAAATTATTAAAATTATTACCATCATAGTGTTAGCTAACACTTCCATCACATCAAATAATTGATTTCTTTTTTTTGTGTTCAGAACAGTAAGGTCTATTCTCTTAGCAACTTTCAAATATATAATACTAGAGGCCTGGTGCACAAAATTTGTGCCTGGGTAGGGTCCCTAGGCCTGGCCGGCGATCAGGGCTGATCAGGTTCCCCACCTCCCAGCATCCCCACCTCCTCCTTCCCTTGCTCCCTCGGTGCCTCACTACAGCTGCTGGTTGCCCACCATGTTCTGTGCCACCCCCTGGTGGTCAGCACACATAGTGAGCAATCAAACTCCCATTCCCCCGGTCAAACTCCCAAGGGGATACTTTGCATATTAGCCTTTTATATATATAGTATTATCCTATCAAATAAAAGACAAACATGGTAATTAACTGTACCTCCGCTATGCTTCCCATTAGCTAATTGGCAAATATGCAAATTAACTGCCAACTAAGATGGCGGCCGGCAGCCACGCAGCTGAAGTGAGCAGGAGGTTTGCTTGCTCCAGTGATGAAGGAAGCCAAGGTTCCCCGCCTGCCGTGGCCCGGCTCTGAGCTCCGAAAGCAACAGCTCCAAAAGCAACAAAGTTTCAATTATAGAAGGCAAACAAACCCCAGATACCTGCTTTCAGCCAGCCTCGGCCTCAGAGCTGAGAGTGCCAGTGACAGAAACAGAGTTTCAATTATAGAAGGTAAATAAATTCCCAGGATAAAAAAAAAAAAAACAAAAAAAAAACCGCCGAAACCGGTTTGGCTCAGTGGATAGAGCGTCGGCCTGTGGACTGAAAGGTCCCAGGTTCGATTCCGGTCAAGGGCATGTACCTGGGTTGCGGGCACATCCCCAGTGGGAGATGTGCAGGAGGCAGCTGATCGATGTTTCTCTCTCATCGATGTTTCTAACTATCTCTCTCTCTCTCCCTTCCTCTCTGTAAAAAATCAATAAAATATATTTAAAAAAAAAAAAAAGAAAAAGAAAAAAAGGAGAGGCTGGGAGCTTCAGTCAGAGGCCAGCCTGAAAACAGCCATCAGCTCCTCACCCAGGCTGGCCAGGCACCCAAGCTGGACCCCCACCCTGATCCAGGACACCCTTCAGGGCAAACCAGCCAGCTCCCACCCGTGCACCAGGCCTCTATTCTATATAATAAAAGGGTAATATGCAAACTGACCCTAACAGCAGAACAACTGGGAATGACTGGTCACTATGACACACACTCACCACCAGGGGGCAGACGCTCAATGCAGAAGCTGCCCTCTGGTGGTCAGTGAGCTCCCACATGGGGGAGCTCTGCTCAACCACAAGCCAGGCTGATGGCTGCCAGTACAGCAGTGGTGGTGGGAGCCTCTCCTGCCTCCTCAGCAGCGCTAAGGATGTCTGACTGCAACTTAGGTCTGCTTCCCGCTGGCAAGTGGACATCCCCTGAGGACTGCCGGGCTGCCAGAGGGATGTCTGATTGCCAGCTTAGGTCCAATCCCCCGGGGAGCAGGCCTAAGCCAGCAGGTGGTCATCCCCCAAGGGGTCCCAGACTGCGAGAGGGCACAGGCTGGACTGAAGGGACACCCCCTCCCGCCCCCGAGTGCACAAATTTTTGTGCACCGGGCCTCTAGTTAACTATAATCACTATTATGTACATTAGGTCCCCAGAATTTATTTGTCTTGTAACTAGAAGGTTGTACCATATATTTCTTTGAATATATACCCAGATGTAAGATGCTGAATCATATGATAGTTTGATTTTTTGAGGAATTTCCATACTGTTTTCCTTAGTGGTTGTATCAATTTACATTTCCACCTGGGGTTCCCTTTTCTTCATATCCATACCAGGACTTGTTATCTCATCTTTTCAATGACACAATTCTAACAGATATGAGATGATATCTCACCATGGATTTGATTTGAATTTCCCTGATGTGTAGTAATGTTGCAACTTTTAATGTATCCTTTGGGCATTTGTATGTCTTCTTTAAAAAAAAAATCTGAGTTACTCTGTCCATTTTTTAATTGGATTGTTTAATTTTTTCCTATTGAGTTGTATTGTGAGTTCTTTATATATTTTAGATAATAACCCCTTATCAGATATATGAGTTGCAAATATTTTCTCCCATTCTGTAGATCACCTTTTCATTTTGTTGATGTTTTTCTTTGCTGTGCAGACGTTTTTAGTTTGATGCAATCCCACATATTGCTTTTTGCTTTTGGTGTTATATCCAAAAATCATTGCCAGGGCTAATGTCAAGGAGCATTTTCCCTATGTCTTCTAAGAGTTTTATGGTTTCGATTCTCATTTTAATGACTGTAATTCATTTTGAGTGAATTTTGAGGTCCGTTTCATTCTCCTGTATGTGGCTATCCACTCTTAGCAACAACATTTATTAAAGAGACTTTCCTTTCTTATTAAGTATTCCTGGCTCCCTGATGAATAATTAGCTGACCATCATGCAAGGCTTTACTTCTGGGCTCTCGATTCTATTACATTAGGTCATGTATTTATTTTTATACAAATACCATATTATTTTTTTGATTACTATAGCTTTGTAGTATAGTTTGAGATCAGAAAGTGTGATGCCTCTAGCTTTGTTCTTCTTTCTCAAGGTTAGTTTGGCTACTTGGGGTCTTATGTGGGTCCAAGTAAATTTTAGAATTGTTTTTGTATTTCTGTGAAAAATACCATTGAAATTTGGTAGTAATTGCATTGAGTCTATAGATTCCTTTGGGTAACAGTTTAAAATTTTCCAATCCATGAACATGGGATATCTCTCTGTTTGTCTCATAGACAAAACTTGGAGCCCTCTTCTCAACTAAGCCTTGTCCTTGGTCTGGCTTTAGTAAGAATCTTGCTGAATCAGTTTAATGAGAATTACCCACTCTTTTTTTTTTTAATCCTCACCAATGCAGATTAAATTAATGTTTATTGATTTTAGAGAGAGAGGAAGGGAGAGAAAGAGAAACATTACTCTTGCCTGAATTCACTTGTTATAGTAATCATTATGGTATTTAATGTTAGGACCTTAGGATGTAAGACTTAAAGCATGTAACCCTGTGTGGACTGTTATAGTAATTATGATAGTGCCTAATGTTAGATATAGGAATACTGTGTGAGACCCAAGAATGCACCCTTGTAACCCAACTAGTACTGGTAAACAACCTATCTGATGGGAAAGCCTGTACACACCCGTAGATTAACAGATCCCAGGTGGATCCACACATGGCAGCTGCTGATAACACACACACCAGAGAGGACCACGCCTACAGAGGGGTATATAACCAGACAGTCTGATCGACCCAGCAGCGCATAGCTCTCCTGTCGCCAGAGCGTGAGGACCTGTGTGTGTTCACGTATCGTATCGGTTCCCAGCACAAACTCTGCCCAATTAACTGTCGATCGACGAAAGAACCAGCGGCCAATGGCGCCATCTACCCTTGTGTGTGTATCAGCGAGCATCGCAGGGTGGATCCTTCCCAGCGTCTGAGACCCATCAGGAACTGGTAAATAAACCCCCTGTGTGCTTGCATCTAACCTGTTTGTGTGTAATTTCTCCGGCTCCGCTCAGATCTCGGTGCTGTCTCTGTGAAAGTGTCTGACCAGAAGGTACTGGCACAAGCCTCAAGCGGATGGTCCAGACCACCTGTGCATGTCCCACTGAGGAGCAGCACCTATATGGGAACCCCCCGCACCTCAACATAGGTGACGGGCCTTAAATATATAAGAAATAGAAGCTATTTGGGACATCACTCAAGGACTTTCAAGTACTCTTTGCACTCTGCAGTGTGGCCCATTATTCTGGGTGTGGTCTGGAAAATGAATGTAGACTAGGAATATCTTCTCACTTTGAAATAGGTTCTCTACCTCTGTCAGTGTGCTGGAGTTATGATGTCATCAGAGAAGCCTTCCCAGTTGGCATTGACCTTATTCATTCCACTGTTGTCACTCCTTAGTTTTTCCTGCTCGGTGACTGGCAGCAGTAGGAACTCACATATACATACCTCAGGGATATGATCACACTAAGTTTGAAAGAGAGGATTAGCCAGGCATGCACTCTAGGTGGTGTTCTCTCTCTGAATGAAAAAAGCCTCTTGCAAAATAAAATTATAATCATACAATTGACTGATGAACATAGAATCAGAGTAAGGAGAATTAGTTCAGCATTTCAATAGTTAACTTTATCCAGGATAATCAGATACATCCCTCATCAGAAGAGAGATGACCTGCTACCCCAACGAAGCATGGTGAATATTTTATTAATGTGCTCTCTGCCCAGAACAGGATTAGGGGGAGAGATTACTATCATTGATTGCCTAATGGTCTTGCTTTTCTATGTTTTATGCTAATTAATCTATGTTTCTAATAAATAATTCTTTTCAGACTCATTAATGTCTTCTCTCATCTTTCTCTGCTCAGGGGGCCAACTTGTCTCTTCCAGGTGACTTTAATCTTTCTTATAATTTAGCGTGGATTTTATAATTTAATTCTTAGAGAACAATCTCATTTCTCAGTTTTCCAAATTCTGAGAAACTATCACTCACAGGAATTTATATGGCCAAGTAAATAGTCTTACAAAAATCTGACTGTGTGGCTGCACACATATGTAAGGTCTTTTTTGGCTTCTCCTTTGTGCCATTTAATGGGTGCACTAGTGACTTCTGGACAATTTGACCATGGGAGTTGTGATTAGCATTAGGCCTTGGGATATCAGTCTTCCTGGCATATTTTATTTTATTTATTTTTTAAAAATATGTTTATTTAAATTGATTTCAGCATAGAAGGGATAGGAGGGGGAGAGAGAAAGGAAGAGAGAGAGGGGGAGAGAGAGAGAGAGAGAGAGAGAGAGAGAGAGAGAGAGAGAGAGAGAGAGAGAAACATCAATGATGAGAGAAAATCATTGATCAGCTGCCTCCTGCACACCCCCTACTGGAAATAGAGCCTGAAACTCTAGATTGTCCCCTGATGGGGAATTGAATCATGACTGCCTGGTTCATGGGACAATGCTTAAACACTGAGCCATGCCAGCTGGGCCTTCCTGGCATATTTAGAGGCCAGTGATATCTCTGATTGGACCCTCCCTGCCCATACAGCTGTATAGTGAGGGCAGGAGGTCTCATCTGCCCATCCTCCCATTGGCTTTCCATCTTGCGAAGGCATAGCCAATTATAGTTCAGGCGCTTGGCTCCTACAAAAGACTATGAAAGATCAGGGAATAATGGAGTTCAGAAAAGCAGTTTAAACACCTTATGTTTTCCATAAATATTCAAAAATAAATTATTTTGAATATTTTTTCTTGGTGTAAGATAACATTTATATTTCTGAGGTTCTTTCAGAATCTCAGAAGACCCTGACAATATGTCTAGACCATACATATTGGCTAACTTGCTTCCACTGACTCAGGCAACAGTTATCCATACTTTAATATCTCTGTGGAATTTCTCAACTGAGCTATATAAGTAGACACAGGAGGAATAATCTTTTTTTATACAGCCACTTTGAAGATATGAATACATAACAGAGAGGAAGGTGAAGATGAGAAGCAATGCCATAAGGAAGATGCGTATCTTTCTAAAAGCTAATTGTAATGATAATTACTTTCTGCTTTAGAAGCACATGGATGATGTTGGCTCTTACAATGGAATTTGTTCAAAGAAATAAAATAGATTGGGCTATTCAACAGTGACTGAATTGCTCATTGTGTTCAGAATGGAAAGCAATCTTGTAAAATGTCATCTTTTGCATTTATTTTAATTTTCTGAGAACATTTATGCCAACTAAATGTAAAATTTCCCCAATATCACTCCTACCTCATTAAAGGGGGGGGGGGGACAATACGGCTAAATGCCTTTGACAACTAGTGTCATATTATTTAAATAATTATCACTGTCTTTTTCAGCATAGATACCGACAAAGGAAAATCAGATGAAGGAGTAAAAGGGATGGGCTCAAGATATTTGTTAAAGACAGAACGATAAAAGGATGAAGTTCAGTGAGGAATTCTCCCTCTACTACAAACAGCAAAGCTCTGCCCCTCTCTGGAAGCATCATGAGCCTTCCATCCCTTCTTCATCCACCCCCTCCAACACACACCCAGAAAAGGGACTAAAACAATGGCAAAGAATAAACTACTTCCTGCCCTAGTAAGGAGTGTGCAGGAGGAAGCTGATCAATAATACTCATTGATGTGTCTCTCCCTCTCCCTCTCCTTTCCTCTCTGAAATCAATAAAAATATATTTTAAAAAAGAATAAACTATTTTCCATTCTGGAGTTACCAACCCCTCACTGTTTGTATAAATCTGCACATCTCTTCCGGATTTTGAACAGCTGCTTCTAGTCACCTGGTTAAAAAGTCTGCTTCCAAGTTTCCTCAGACCTCTCCTGAGTGCTGGGCTGCTGCCTGTGTGATTGGATTGTTTCTGCTTACGCCTTCCTTGCCGACATGGGTCTCTGCAGGTTGACCTCCTTGGGTCTGTGCCACACTGGCCTGTACAACCTTTGTCTACATCTGCTTATGCACCTCGATGGGCTTTAACTTTTGGAAGTAATCTCTGGCCTGAATGCTGAGCCTGAAAACCCTATTCCTATTTCCAGGCTGGCATCATACCCATACTATTTTTTCAATTGAGTTATAATTGATATAGCATAGTATTAGTTTCAGGAAAACAGCATAATGATTCAATATTGCAGAAGGACCACAAGTCCAGTTTAAATTATCACCATACATAGTTACTGACATACCTCCTTTCCCTGTGCATTGCTTTATTGTGCTTCACAGATGTTGCATTATTTTTTACAAATTGAAGGCAGGACCTCCCCCCCCCACCCTACCCCCTCCAGCAGCAGCAGCAGCAGCAAAAATATTACAATTTGTTTTATTGAGATACTACTTTTACTGTGGATGTCTGAAACAAAACATAATATCTCCAATGTATGCCTTTACAAATATTTTTCTTATGATGAGAATTTTCAAGATCACTCTCCTAGCTATTTCTAAATATGAAATACAATAGTATTAAGTATAGTCACCATGCTGTACATAACATGCCCATAGCTTATCCTACGACTGGAAATTTGTACCTTTGGCCCCCTTCACTGCCGGGAGCCGGTCCATCCTTGCTGTTTCAAGGGACCTGGCATATATGGCATACGGTTTTTAATATGTTTGCTCACCTTCTTGGCGCTGTGTTTTAACCAAGGTCACCTCTCCGAGAAAGGTTGAATCCCCAGGGATTTTCCCCTGAAGTTAGGGAGGGAATAAAACCCCTCAACTAAGTGCCAGGTGGGTAATTAATCCCTTTAACTACGAACAATCATGCTTAAACTACATAATCTTTTCTCCCTGGAATGGAGATAAGAAACGCCCTAACCTTTGTAATAGAGATTGATAGGATTGAATCAACTGGTATAAATACAGTTGTAACAAGACAGAAACACTCAGAACTCAGAACACAGAACTAAGGACACAGGGCTTGGAAGACAGGACCAAGAGAGACAGAGCCTAGGCCCAGAACCTACACAGAGCATTCTCTAGAGACAGAAGAACTTCGCTGGAGAGAGCATGCCGGAGGATCCTGGAGAGGGACTGGCCTCAGAGCCTAGAGACAGAGCCTAGCGGGAGAACATGGCAAGGGATCCTGGACTGAACCTGACTACAGAGATTGGCAGGAGAACCTGACTGGAACCTGGACACTGAACCTGACTGGAGAGCCTGGACAGAACCTGGCTGGAGAACCTAGCGAGGGAACATGGCTACAGAACCTCCCTGGAAATCTGAAGCAGAACCTCTCTGGAGATCCGGGCTAGAGATCCTGGCTAGGCTGCTGATCAACTGAACACTATCTCCGTGTCATTTCTTCTTCGCCGACTCCATCCACACCTTTGGGGACCCCTGGACCCGCTGGGGTTGGACCCCGGCACTTCACCTATACAGCCCACTCCCTAGCCTCCTGCCTCAGGCAACCACCATATACCTATATGTCTATGAGCTTGGATATATCATACTAGGAAAGCATCCATTTCCAAAATAGGAGTTAGGTTCTTTGGCCAGGTCTTGCCTCTCCCCTTTTCTCTACTGCTATCACAATCTAATCCCTGCTTTGACTCACACATTCCTTGTTAGATAAATGACACATTTTTATTCACATCATAATTAAGGCCAGACAAACCTTTAAAATATATCTCTAATCACATATTTTCCACCTCAACTCCTATCAGGCTAATCTAAGTCTGCAACATTTTTCCTAAATTATCATAATATTCTTTTATTTAACTCTTGTCCCTATCCAATTCATTCTCCACCTGGTAGCTTCAATATGTTTGGAAATGGGTTGCTGTAAATCAGTGATGGCGAACCTTTTGAGCTCGCGTGTCAGCATTTTGAAAAACCCTAACTTAACTCTGGTGCCGTGTCACATATAGAAATTTTTTTATATTTGCAACCATAGTAAAACAAAGACTTATATTTTTGATATTTGTTTTATATATTTAAATGCCATTTAACAAAGAAAAATCAACCAAAAAAATGAGTTCGCGCATCACCTCTGACATGCATGTCATAGGTTCGCCATCACTGCTCTAAACCTTTCTTAAGTGAACTAGGGAAAAAACTGAAAAGATTTAATTGTGTGTCAGGACCCTGCATGATCTAGCCACTGCCTACCTGTTCCTCAGCTTGATCCTCCCATCATTGCTTACTAAACTTCAGACACATTGATCTTTTGGATTATCTATTGCAATGATTTTCCTTTCAAGATGCATTGATCTTTGGGGTGTGCCAGCTAATATATTGCTATGTGAAAAGAAAACAGTAGAGCCCTAGAATCACATTTTTATCTCTTCTTTTATTAATGCCTATTTTTGTTGAAGCATAATACATGTTTTATAATGTAAATAATAAATGTATCTAGGAAATAAACTAGAGAGGGGAGAACAGTTAACTAGCTATTGGCACTGCATGTTCACAAGGTTTTTACTGCTAGAAGTGTAAAATAAAAAAACTGAAGAGTACTACTGTAATGATGAAACTGTTTATCACCTCTGAGATTTCAAATGTGTTACTGGAACAATGGCCACAGGCATCTAAGGAGAGGCTGCGCTTGTGTCCCTGGTTAGGCCTTTTCCTTAGCAGTAAAATTGCTACGGACTTCCTGCAATTATATTTTAAGTATGCATGTCCCATTTCAGGATTTATGCATTCAGCTATTTAGAAATACTTTAAGGATTAAATCTTACTATTTCTTTTTTTTAAAATATATTTTATTGATATTTTACAGAGAGGAAGGGAAAGGGATAGAGAGTTAGAAACATCGATCAGCTGCCTCCTGCACATCCCCCTCTGGGGATGTGCCCGCAGCCAACGTACATGCCCTTGACCGGAATCAAGCCTGGGACCCTTGAGTCTGCAGGCCGACGCTCTATCCACTGAGCCAAACTGGTTAGGGCTAAATCTTACTATTTCAAGGCTTTGGCTTGGCCTCACAGACTGGTATTCGGCTGTAATTGAAATGACGAGGTAGGATGTATGAAACTAATGCATAACCTAGGACCGTGGTCGGCAAACTGCGGCTCGCGAGCCACATGCGGCTTTTTGGCCCGTTGAGTGTGGCTTTTCCACAAAATACCACGTGCGGGCGTGCACGTACAGTGTGATTGAAACTTCGTGGCCCATGCGCAGAAGTCGGTTTTCGGCCTGGGTGAGTCTATTTTGAAGAAGTAATGTTGATATTTGGCTCTGTTGACTAATGAGTTTGCCGACCCCGGAGTCCTAGGATATGCTGGGAGCTCAAGAAATGCCCATTAAAGAAAGTCTTAAAGGAAAGGAACACTTTTCAGTGTAGAGAGATTTACAAGAAGCCACTGGATGTGGAATATAATGCTTGTTATTTCATTTGAGTTGACACAGATATATACATAAATATCTTACCTTATTACAGTATAGGGTTTATCTTTGAAATTTTCTTCAGTTACATTGCTCTTCTTAGAAATAACATCCATGTTAAAAACAAAGTTAGTGGAGAGGAGCTAGTAGCATTTTGGGATTGTATCTGAAACTGTAAGTTATTCAATTGTTAATTCAATTATTCATTTACTTATTAACCTGATTTATTTAGGGTGTACTTCATGGAAGCTGCAGAGCAGATGACCTGAGACTTGTTTCCATGCCGAGAAAGGAACCTCTTACACTTGGTTCTGGAGATGGACAAGACATTGGCATATTTCAGAAGTCCCTGCCTGGCTTCCCGTAGGCTTTATCACAGGATATCTGAAGCCAGACTCTAGGTAGTGTGCTTGCATCAGAGAGTCACAATCATATCACTTGAAACTCACATCTGGTAAAGTTTGTCAGAAATGTTGGCTTTAAGGTTTAGCCAGTTAGTATAAAATTAGTGTAAAGGTAACTTTGCACTAGTTGTTTGGAATTCTCTCATAAAAGTGGGCATTCCCGGCAGAAACACATTAGCTTAGAACAACACGATCCGCTGCCCAAGCTTGTCTCTGAGTGGGATGGAATGGATTTCTCATCCTGGAACTCTCTCTTCACTCTAACCAAGGATGATGCCCAGGGCAGTTACCCTTCAGCAGGTGTTTCAAATAAACTTTGATTTCATGAAAGACTTCATTGGAAATCTGTTTTCTCCCCTCTACTTTTCTTCAGTGGATCACAACAAAGTAGTTCTTTATGAATTTCATTATTGATGTAACATCTAAGAAATACCATAAATTAGGACATAGTTGAGATATGGGGATTTTTATCTATTTAAATATTATGCCTCCCCCAATTCAGTTGTTTGTTTAAATCTTCTGACATTTATTAATTAAATGCATTTACGTTCGTTTTTTCATGTGATACTCCACCTCTGTACTATAGAAAGGACAAATCTTCGCTCAATTCTTTTTTAAATGTCTTTCACTCAAAAAAGACTTCTAAACATTTGTCATTTAGGCTGGTAAGATTTTGTAAAGTAGAATCAGTATCAAATTACTTTAAAGTTCCCTTTGAAACATGGCAGAGATTTGTCTTCATTTTCTCCATGTTTGGAACATCTTGCTCTCATGAAGGCTCCATGGTATCAGTTACCATCACAGTCCACGTAATTCCATTAGTGGAACAAAAGTGAATAGAAGAACAACAGAATGATTGAGGAAGGAACCCACTTTCACTGTTCAGGAGTATGACTAGCAGAATGCCACGTTTTGAATAAATCATCTATCATTCTTTTCCTTGAAACAGTCCTTCGAGTTACATATGCTTTGCTCATGCCTTGTACATTGTAGATGCATAATATATCACTTTCACCAGTAAAATGCATCAGTATGATTATTGAAACGTGTAGGCTCTAACTTCCTAAAGGGTTTTAATCATCCAGAACATCACAGCAGCAAATGGAATACTCATCTGCAATAGGTTTAATATTTACTGATTTATGTCTCCAAATTCTCTTTGTCTGGACCAGAGAGGAGGAGCCTGGGAAATATTTTATGACTACAAATCATTGGCATTTGATAATAACTTATTGCTCAATTATTCTAAAAATGGGACACATTAGCAACATTATTGGAGTGTCAGACTTTTTTTTTTTTTTTTACTATTATTAGTAAGTAGAAACATTTTTGCTACACAGGATGTATGTTTCTAGTACTCCTTCCTAAAGACAATTAAATTATAATCTAATTATTTGGGAAGTACAGTAGGGAATTTATAAAAATATACCTCTCACAAACCATGATTGAAAATGAATTTTAATCAGAGTTGAGGGAGACCAGAACTGGACTTCTGCTATAAAATTATGTTTATATAGAAAAAATGAAAGAGTCTGTCCCAATTTGACATTTAAGTACCAGTAACAAAGGGATAAAAAAAAAGCAAATAAAAAAGGTGAAAAGGCAAAATAAACTAATAAATATACAAAACAACACTAAACAGAAACTATTACATTACCACAAACTATCAGATAAACATCAAGATTTGGAAATAATTTGAACTAAGTGTAGGGGGTGACTGCTCATATCTATGCAGTCATCAAAGAAATATTTATTACCCACTTCTTTCTGAGGCATGAGAGAAAATTCCCTAAGGGCCTGAGGGCTACTTCTAGGGCATTTTATAATGATTGATTACATGTGAGACCAGGAATTTGTTTTGCAGTAACAATTTAAAATGTGTACTACCAGGAATTTATTACTCAAGTTTAATGACTTTGATGAGCAGATTATCTTTTAAAATATGCAGTAACGTCTGGTGTTGTCATTTGAACAGTCCACTGATAGAAATGATTTAAATTTTTCTAGTATTTGAATTATATTGGTTGTATAAGGGAGCACGTTTAAAATATTTTAAAAAGTGATTGAATACCTCTATAGATGTGTGTCCATTTGTCACTATGTTATGTTCAGTTATTTCACTAAAGAAGCCTCAATCCTGGTAATTTTGTAATACAATTATAAAATTTTAGATGAGGTCTGACTTATCCAGAATGAGTGTGTAGCATTGTTTGCCTATGTGCACACACCATTCTTCTTGAGATAGAGTAAAATAAAAGATCATTGTCTTAGAAAATCTTATTAATAAAACCATCACATTTCTAGAAATTTAATCTAGCATGTCAAATGTATAATTTTTAATTTGTTCTTAAATATTAGATGTCTAGTAGTTTCCTTATTCAACTGGGTAACTATACAGTTGTAAGATTACTGACTAAATGATCCTACTGGTTGCTTGTGTAAAGTAATTTTATAATTTTATTTCATGGAGAGACAAGAATTGGTGGATAGCCGAAACCGGTTTGGCTCAGTGGATAGAGCGTCGGCCTGCAGACTGAAAGGTCCCAGGTTCGATTCCGGTCAAGGGCATGTACCTGGGTTGCGGGCACATCCCCAGTAGGAGATGTGCAGGGGGCAGCTGATCGATGTTTCTCTCTCATCGATGTTTCTAACTCTCTATCTCTCTCCCTTCCTCTCTGTAAAAAATCAATAAAATATATTTAAAAAAATTAAAAAAAAAAAAGAATTGGTGGATAGCCCTGGCTCATGTGGCTCAGTTGGCATATTGTCCTGTGCACCAAAAGGTCACCTGTTCATCTCCTGGTCAGGACACATGCCCACGTTATGGGTTCAATAGATCGAGGTTTTTCTCATATCTTTGTTTCTATTTCTTTCTCCCTCTCCCTTCTGCTATCTCTAAAACGACAACAACAACAACAACAAAAAAAACAACAAACAATGAATACATATTTTTAAAAAGAATTGATGTATATTTAGAATAATCCTATATAATAAAGGCTAATATGCAAATTGACTGAACAGTGGAACGACAGGTCACTATGACGTGCACTGACCACCAGGGGCAGGTGCTCAATGCAGGAGCTGCCCCCTGGTGGTCTGTGTGCTCCCACAGGGGAGCACCGCTTAGCCAGAAGCCCTGAGCCAGGCTCACAGGTGGCGAGTGCAGCAGCCATGGCGGGAGCCTCTCACGGCAGTGCTAAGGAGCCGACTGACAGCTCCTGGACTGCAAGAGGGCACAGGCCAGGCTGAGGAACCCCGAGTGCACAAATCTCATGCACTGGGCCTCTAGTATATACATGAAAACACAAGCCAGACCAATTCCTTGGAAGCAAAGATTAATAAATTCATTTGCCAAGAAAGAAATAGATCTCACAAAAGGATTAAGGATTCCTGTTCCTATGAGGTAACTGAACAGTTGGGCAGAACATGATGAAAAAATATTAGGATTAATTCAAATATACTCGTTCCAGGCACACTTGCAGTTTGATCTATGTTGTAGTCAGCACTTCCAAAAACAACAGCCCTGGGTACACCCCAAAGGGAGCTATGGGGAACCTGTAAATGGATCCAACATTTAGCATCAAGTCCAGATGCGCTGTTCAAGCAAGTGTTGCCTTATGTTGCTGGGACTTGGTAAATAAAAGGAATTCAGCAGAAATGAGATGGAAGTTCCTGATTTTGGGGATGGCTGATAGCTCTGTATTGCACCCAGGCTTCTCCATCTCTGAAATGGAAATGTTTACCTTTCTGGAGTGGGGCATCACCTGTATTTACTCTCTAAAGGCACTGACAGCACTTCAGTGTCCAGGAAGGAGAGAGCATCAACCTCCAAGGTGATTGCTTAGTTCTATGTGCGAATGGTCTCAACAGTTGTTAGGTGGCAAAGCTTTTCCTCAAAAGAGTTAACCAGCTTCATTATTCTCTTTGTTCAGGTGGGTCCCAAGCGAGATCTTGCACAGCCGTTAGAAAGGGTGTTTAAGGCATTTCTGTCAGTGGACAAGTTAACAGTGCAAAGGCTCTTTCTTTATCATTGTAATAATCTCTTATCCTTGCTCATGAGTTGGACCAAGTAGGTTCTATTTGTGAGAGCCAGCACCGAAAGGAAAAAATTTAGCCAGCAGAAGGCTTACAGACTGATGGCAATGTAGTCAACCATGTAACAGTTCCAGGAACTATGGTGTATTGAGCTCTTACCTGTTCAGATGGCATCTTCTTACCGGGTGAGTTGGATCCCGGTCTTTGAAATTTGAATTGCAATTTTCATGGGAGATATAAGGATCGTATTTAATAATATCTTCCTTTATAAGAAATGCTTCTGTATGATACATGGTTTCCTACCTTTCCTATGTTTTGTATTAGTATTGGGACACCAGCTTTCTTGAGATAATTGTCTGCATGGTATATCTTTTCTTCAACTTTATGCTTTCAACATCTTTATATTTAACACATTGTATGCGGGAAATGTATTTATACGTTTTACTTATACGTTTTACGTTGACTGGTAGTAGAGCGTGGGACACATATTAATACGTTTTTTATAGACTAGCGGTAGAATGCGGGTACCGTATAAATACGTAAACTAAAGTTATCGTAATTTTACTGAACGTTGCCATTTGCGCAAAAAATTAGCAAAAATGGCCCGCGCCACCTGTTAGCGCGCGATAAAAACTACCCGCGAACAATGTGTTAACTAGAGGCCCAATGCACAAAAACTCATGGAAGAGCAGGCCTTCCTTCCCCTGGCTGCCAGCACTGGCTTCCCTCTGGTACTTGGGACCCAGGCTGCTTCCTTGGCCTCCCACAGGCACCCAGGACCGGGCTGGCTTCCCTCTGCCGACCCTGGCTTTGTCAGGAAGGACATCCGGAAGACATCCAGTCTAATTAGCATATTACCCTTTCATTACTATAGATGAGTCCTTAGAAGCAGCAAACACATAAGGTTTTGTTGTTTGCTTTTAACTTAAGTGTTTAGTTATTTTGCATTTGATATATTCGAACTTATTCTGCCATTTTACTTTTTTCCATGGTGAGAGGCCACTATCATTATATTGTTGTTACTTTAAATTTAGTGTTTCTTTATTCTCCAATTTTACAAGTTCCTTCTTCACTTTTCCATTGTTTTCCTCTGGTATTACTATGTGCAGCTCTAAAATTTCCATTTCATTTTTTAGATTCTAATACTCTGGCAGAATTATCCAACTTTTCCTGTATTTTATTTTTCCTCTACTTTTCTTGATCATATTAATCATAGCTGTCATTGAGTCCTTGTTTGATAATTCCAATAGCATGTTCACTTGTAGATCTCTTTCATTTTATATTTTTCCCCTTCGTTTTTGTTGTTGTTGTGATTCACAGGTTCCTGTCTCTTTAAATGATTTTTTTAAATGTCAGATAGTGAAAAAACTTGCTGAAATTCTAGAAAATATTATCTTTTTCTAGAGAGGATGCACTTTTTTATCTTTTGGCAGAGAAGAGGCTGATGACATTGATCTAATCAGGGACTGAGCTGAATTGGGGAAGGTTACATTTATGTATGTATGTATGTTTTGTTTTCACTGAGAGATAAGTGACATATAACATTATATTAGCTTCAGGTATATAACATAATGATTCAATATTTGTATGTTGCAAAATGCCACAATAGTCGAGTTAACATCTGTCTCTATCCATTCACAAAAATTTCTCTTGCAATGACCTTTAAGATTTACTCTTAGCAATTTTCAAATATGCAATACAGTATTGTTAATGATAGTCATCATGCTTTATATTACATCCCCTTACTTTATTTATTTTACAACCAGAAGTTCTTACCTATTAACCCTCTTCACCATTTTGCCCACTCCCAACCCTTGCCTTTAGGAACTAGCAATGTATTCTATGAACTTGGTTTGTTTGTAGATACTCCATATAAGTGATATCATAAGGTATTTGTCTTTCTCTGATTTATTTCATTTAGCCTGTCCTCAATGTCCATCCATGTTGTTGCAAATGGCAAGATTTTATTATTTTTTATGTCTGAATAGCATTCCATTATATGTATATATATATATATATATCACCCATCAATGGACACTGAGGTAGCTTCCATATCCTGCTATTATAAAGAATGCTGCAATTAACACAGGGGTCCATATATCTTTTTGTGTAGTTATTCTTCAGAAGAATAACCAAAAGTGGAATTGCTGGATCATACGGCTGTTCCAATGTCTAGCAATTACTTTTAGGGCTACAGAAATGAAAGTTAAAGTAACATCACTCTGTTTGTGTCAGGTCTGCATATATTCATCATTTAAAAATAGAACAATATTTGTATTGATGTACATGAAAAAATGAATGAGCTAGTTTTACATATATATTAAACTCAACTTTTTTAAAAGGGAAAAAAGACAATCTATTTTATTTAATTCATGACAACTTTAAACTCTGAAAATAGAGACAGTCATACTCAGGTGGACTTGTAAAACAATTTTAATTTTTACTCAAAATATATGAGATATCATTAGCCCTTATCTTACACTTGGAAAAACAGAGAGCATTGTACAGGAAACAGAAGCTATTAGATTTGAAGCTCAAGTTTCAAAAATATTCAGAAAGGACGGGTACACTCCAGATACTGTTCCCATTGTCCAACGTTGTCCAACATTAATTTTCATATGCCTCCTTACTTTATAACATAAATATCACTTATTAGGATCACTGTTTAGTTTGGATTTTTTTTTCTAAAATACCAAAAGGCTCCCCAGCAGTGCCCATCTATTTTATAAACTGACCCGCAGTTTTCTCTTCTTTAAAAAAATTCCAATCTATTTGGATTAAAAGAATAAATATCACATATCCAGGGCAAACAATTTTATCCCCACCAAATATACGTGTTTTACAGTCAAGAAACTCAGGGCATTTGGCAGCATATTACTGTACTGTGATCAGACCGACCACAGTATGGTCCTTGGTATACAAATTCTGATCAAGATACTCAAAAAGTAGAGGGGAGTAAAAAGAAATGCTAGGGATAAAGCATCCATACATAACATAAGCTTTCATGGAAACTTGCCAGACCTGATAGAATTCTAAAGACACTGCTGAAAAGTGCTGCCCCTTCCATGAGCTATAATAAGTACTATAAGCCCTGGGGGAATCATGGACTCAGTAGCTGATCCGAAGTGGATGTCAAGAGAGATAGGGCTTTGTTCCCCTACCTCCCGCTGCAAAATGGCCACATGCTGCATACTTCCTGTTAATTGTGACAGTGCAGAGAACCATGTTACCACCTTACTTTAAAGTAACAAGGAGGGGCGTACACAGTAAAACAATAACAAAAAACACAATAACAAAATGCTGCAATGATGAATTGTGTTCGTACCAAAACCAGGGCAAGGAACTCTTGAAGACCAAGACCACGTTCCTGGACACGGCGACAGTGCAATTGGCGTCCACGCCGGGCCCTGTGCACACGCCTCCGGGGCAGTGTAAGTTTCCTCTCAGCAGCCACCGCAGGGACCTGCAGTGGAGTGAGTGTCGACTGTGGCCGGTCCACTCACACCCCAACGAAGAGTGGCCAGTGCCATCAGGCATGTTTGTTGGCTGAGTCGGACTCTTAGGAAAAACTCAGTCACTAGACATTTTCTTCACAAGCCATTTCTCAAAAGTGAACTGGAACACACTAACCTCCTCGGTTTTTAGGATGTTTGTTAACTTCTGGCCTCTTTGTAAAACCCCGGTGTTGTGTGATAGGAGGCCACTAAAATAAACCCTCCCCATTTTCAACTTACTTCCCTTTCTTTTCCCTAAGGTAGACCCTCTGTAAACCTAAAAACATGTGCTCACTTAATATACAGGGTTCCTCAAAGTGCAAAATGTGTTACACATAGTTTCATAGGCTTCGTTTAAACAGCATTTTATACAATACAGTACAGTTGGATCTTTGTGCTCATAAATTACACTGCTTAAAAGACACCTACTTCAAAAGGCTGGCCACTCAAAGTAACCCAAGGACTTTTTACACACGGTTAATACAGGTGAGCTGTACAAGCTTTGTTCAGACCAAAATAAAGTTAAATCTTACACTTATCACATATATACATATATATATATATTCCCAAATGCTCTTCAAATGAATACATACAGCTAGACAAATGTTACAAACCATTAGAGTTTGCTTTCTGATTTGTACACAAACATTGTATGCAACGTTCTTTTAAAAAAAATCTGCAAGTCATTTTATCTCTTTCTGCAAGATCTGCTCGCCCTGTAACTCTTTCGGAAGGGTTCTTGACCGCTGTAGAACCACGCTGAGTTCTCTGATGACCTGGGACGGCAACTTATTGTCAGCGTCCAGAGTGGCTTTGCCGTTCCTGTCCTCAGTCTTCCCCAGGGTCTTGGATGAGCCTTTGGGGCCTTTCTGCTGCCCATGAAAGGCCTCAGTCTCGGCCTCTGTGTCTTCCAGACAGTAGAGGCTGCGATGCTTCCGGGTTCGATGCCGCAGTTTGTCGTCCCTGTGCTCCAGGCAGTGGGCCACCATGGAGGCTCTGTCCTTCAGGGTGCTGTCCCCAGGCTCCTGGTCGCGCTTCTCATGGAGCCGCAGCTTCTCCAGCTCCCCCCTGGCGCTCTAGGGTAAAATGAAACACCGCGTGGGAAAGCTGGAGTTGGCAATTTACATTTGAAAAACGCATTCCACATAAAAGCTGAGGCTTCTTATATTCCAGCTTATTTCTAGGATTTAGGTTCTAATTTTGACACAAGTGGCTTCCCTAAATTTAAATACTGATCCAAGAGCTACAATGTGGACTAAAATGAAGACCATGGAAATTTATTTGATCGTGCATTTAATGCAGAACTACAAAGATGCCTTTCAGGGTAGTTATTTAAATCGAGTGTCTTTTCAAACTTGCCTCTTCCGATTACCTTTTGCTTGGATGTGCCACATGTCCGTGTATCTCTAGTTATACTCACAGAGAAAAGGAAGTCGCTGTGGCCCCTGAGTTTGGGGAAATGCTCTTTGTACCACAGCCTCTCTTCAAGATAACAGCGTATTAAAGACGCTGAGGAGTATTATGACAGAGAAATCTGTTTAACTTCTTTCTGTTGTTTTTTTTTTAATTTCCTCCCAAAATATTTAGTAAAATCTTTCCTCCCACCTAATATTAGAATTCCACAGAAATATTTTTAAAAACACCAGTAGATTAGAGTACACGTTCATTCAGTAAACTGTAAGGACCTACAGGCATGGAAATTCACTGTCACAATACCTGCGAAGGTATAGAGGTACACTTTCCTTTTAATGTTTCCCCTCAATTACGGTTTCAGGTGCACAACATAGTGATTAGACATTTATATGCCTTATGAAGTGACCACCCCGGTAAGGCTGGTGCCCACCTGGCACCTTTCAGTTATTATAATAGAGTTGAGTATATTTGCTATGCTGTGCGTTACATCCCTGTGACTGCTTTTATCAACTGGCAACTTAATACTCCTAATCCCTTCTTCTTCACCCATCTTCCCAGCCCCCTTCCTGTCTGGCAATCATCAATTTCTTCTCTGTATCTAGGAGTTTGTTTCTGTTTTGTTTGTTCATTTATTTTGTGAGGCTTCTTTTAGAGTCCACATGTAAGTGACATCATATGGTATTTGTCTCTCTCTATCTGACTTACTTCCCTTTGCATACCCTCCAAGCCCATCCATGTTGTACCAAGTAAGATCTCATTTTTTTATGGCTGAGTAATAGTGTTCAATACTAATGAGATAAGTGTTCCATTATATTTTGTACTGCATCTTCTTTATCCTTTTGTCTGTTGATGGACACACAGGTTGCTTCAATATCTTGGCTATTGTAAATAACGCTGCAATACAGGGATGTATATATCTTTCAAATTAGTGTTTTGGATTTCTTCAGATAAATGCCCAGAAGTGAATCATTGGCTCATAGGTGGCTCTATTTTTAATTTTTTTGAGAAACCTCTGTACTGTTTTCCATAGTGGCTGCACCAATTTACAATCCCACCAACAGTGCACAAGGGTTCCCTTTTCTCCACAACCTTGCCAACACTTGCTGACTTATTGATGACAGCCATTCTGGCAGGTGTGAGATGATATCTCATGATTTTAATTTGCATTTCCCTGATGATTAGTGATGTTTAGCATCTTTTCATATGTCTGTTAGCCTTCTGTATGTTTTCTTTGCAGAAATGTCTATACAGGTTCTATGACCATTTATTATTTTTTAAGTATTTATTTTTTTCAATGTTTTTGATTTTTTTTTTTTTTTTTAGAGAGATAGAAAGGGTGAGGGATAGAGAGATAGAAACACAGATGAGAAACACCACTGATTGGCTACCTCTGCACGCCCCCTACTGGGGACTGAGCCCCCACAACCTGGGCATGACCTCTTGGTTCGTGGGTAGATGCTCAGCCACTGAGCAACAGCAGCGGGCCCTATGCCCATTTTTTAATTGGATTGTTTTCTGGTGTTAAATTGTATGAGTTTGGACAATCATCCCTTATTGGATGTAACACTGGCAAATATCTTCTATTCAGTAGGTTGTTTCATTCATTATGTTTGTTTCCTTCGCTGTGAAAAACCTTTTTAGTTTCATGTAGTCCCATTTGTTTATTTTTTCCTTCATTTCCCTTGCCCAAGGAGATATTTCAAAAAAATATTACTAAGAGCAATGTCAGAGTTAACTTCCTATGTTTTTTTTTTCCTAGGAGGTTTATAGTTCATAGGAAAAATTTTTAATTTTCACTAATTTTGTTTTAATGCTTTTTAAACTTTCAACTTTCACCCCCAACGTTGGAATATTTTTAAGGACTCTTTGCCTATATGTTGAATCACCAAATCACTGCACTTAAATTTACAAAAAAATCTTGGGTTTAACTACTCATTAATTTTCTATTAATATTTCATGGAGTTGTTTTAAAAGCCTTTAACAATATCTTCAGTGTTTTAGTTCAGCTCCCTGGTCTTAAGTATACTAAAAACATTGTCTCAGAAATTTTGAATTTTGTATGAGATAACAATTATATATTCAATTATCATCCCAATTCTTAACTGGTACTGATTAATGTATTTTAATACCAATACTATAGCTTTTGCTTTGGGCTATAATTGATCCTAAGACAATGTCAGGACAAGCTGGGGTCACTATAGGGCATATTCACTCCCTACGTTGGCTTCACTTGTTCAACCTGTCTCTCCCACCCTTGGTTTCTGGGAAATGCAGCCCTTGGAATTTTAAGCTTCTAGATTAGCTAAGGAATCCATAGTTTTGTAGGGCAGTTTATTACCCAGAATGGCAGGAGAAACAAGCTCATGATTTCTTGGAAGATTATTCTTCTCTTTGATTACATTAGTGCAGAAGGACCAAGTAGGCAACAAAGGTAATAAACCAATGTTTCCAAAGCTTTTATCTTTTTAGGGAAGAGGAATATTCTAATGAGATAAGTGTTCAAGGAGAGACAGGCATGGACAACTATTTCTTAAAATCTGATCAGTAAGTTAAAATGGCTTTAGTCTTTCAAAAGATATTTCTGTTTGGAAAGCAAGAAATTCAAACAGCTTAATTCCAAACCCAGCCTCTAAGAAGAAGGGCATCTTACATGCGTTTCTTTCTGCTCTGAGAGACGCAATGGAGGCACTGAAATGTGCATTAGCCCCAGAGCAGGGCGTTTTGAGTGAAAACAGACTCCACTCTTTCCTGAAGAGCCTGCACTTCAAGCCCAGGTTGATGCCACTTCTGCTCTCCCTGCCCCTCAAGGTGAGAAGAGGAACAAATCGCGGCTTTCAGGAAAAAAAATGCCAAATCTTTTTTGATGCTCAGAGGTCATCTTGCAGCTCCTTAAGTTAACTGGGACACCCTATCGGTTCCCAAACTACTACTTGAATATGTCACTAGAAAGTCTAGTGACCAGGGCTTCAGCAGACATCTGCTGCTATGGGCTCATTCTCAGATTGTTAGAAGTCAACCTGTAAGACTAATTTGAGACTGTGATTTTACCAACAGAGCTTCTGTACATATATTTAAAATGGCTCGGCTACTTTAGGGATAAGCAAACAGGTGGTACTGTGCATATTTAACAGTCAATGGCATCATTACACTAATCATTTCAAAGAAGTTAAAAAACAACAACACAAAACTTCTAAAACATGCCATAGAATTTCTCATGTTTTCTTGATGGATGTGATTTTCCTTATGCTTTACAAAGATATTATTCCTGATTTTTTGAAGCCAATGAATTAATGAGTGCACTCAATCACAGTAAGACCGAAGAAAACAAATGCTAGAATTAACATAAACGAAATAAAATCCTGACCTACCTCGATATTTCTCCAGGCTTGGGTGGCATTTTTCTCCTGCTGGATGGGAATGAGAGGCAAGCCTCCGATTTTGGGGTTTTTGGTTATAGAGCGTTTTCGTTGCTTTCCAGCGGGTGGCCGTATGTCATTCTCATGCTGTGGAAACACAATTTCTTGCCATTGGTGTGTGACGTTATTCTGTGGTGTACACCCTGTTACAGAGCCACTTGGCTCGCTTTTCACACACACACATCCAGTGACCTGCTTCCTATGAGAATGCCATCGCTGCATCGCCGGAGGACGTAATACTCTTAAGTGAACTGAGCTTTGAGGTCTCAGTTCAATTTCTAAGTCTCAAATACATGCGTTCGGTACTACTTACGAAACCAAAAGGGGTGAAATATTCTTTTTTTAAAATAAATTTTTAAAATATATTTTATTGATTTTTTACAGAGAGGAAGGGAGAGGGATAGAGAGTTAGAAACATTGATGAGAGAGAAACATCAGTCAGCTGCCTCCTGCACACGTCCTACTGGGGATGTGCCCGCAACCAAGGTACATGCCCTTGGCCGGAATTGAACCTGGGACCCTTCCGTCCACAGACTGATGCTCTATCCACTGAACCAAACCGGTCAGGGCAAGGGGTGAAATATTTTAAAAACCGGCACATCTCTTCGTGGGAGAAAAAGAATATACTTGTCTACACTTCTCAGCCCTGTCATCAACGTAACTATGCGTTCACGTTTGTTCTCTCCACCAGAGGACTTCAGTGTAAACATAATAAATTGACCTTATGTAGCCCAAGTCTACCTTAGGCACGTCACCAGAAAAATTAGCCTTAATGTACGACCTTTTTAAAATGTTACTTTTTCATCTAATTGAGTTCCAGAGAAATGTTACCTGTACACAGACATTTATACTGAAAATCATTGTACAACAGAGCGTGTGGCACATTTGTTCTCAAATTATTGACTACATATTCTTGCCACCGAGCAGTTGTAGATATGACTGGGAAAAAGTTAATTTTGCAACTGGGAAAAATATCCACAGGTAAAAATAGAAGCTCTTGACTGATAAATCCTTGAGATACGCAGATAAAAGAAAAATCTTTAAAGATTTTTCCACTCCTCAGGGTAGATTCACTTGTCAGATGTTGGGAAAAGCAAATTGATTTTCAGACAACAATCTATGAAAGAAATACAGAACAGCAACTATAAAATGAGCAGCTTACAGATGTTACGGTGAAATGAAAAACATTTGGTAAGCTATATAGCTGAATGCCTGCTCTTATTTTCCACTACTCTTAAGACTCAACAGAGTCTTGTTCTTATGTTGCAATTAGTATTTTAACGTAGGGTATTATAGCACCGAATTCATTTCAACAAAGGCTGACTGCATACCCATTGTAGAATAGCTGATTTACATTGAGGGGCATACTGCTAGACTTTGGGCTTATCGATATACACGTATTATCGCCTTTCATCCTCAGTGATCCTACAGTGTAGGTCCTACTTATTACCAGACTTAGTGTATATGCATAATGTCTGTCCTTGAATTTTAACACATTGCGGACCAGTAGTTTTATTGCTAGCTTTACCCAGTGGCCAAATAAGTTTCTATTGAACGAGTACAAAAAACATTTTACATAAATGTTAAAGGCACGCTTTAAAATCAAATACCCATTGCATTCTGAAGTTATTTATTACATCTTCTTACAAACTAATACCTTTTTAAAGTATAATACCATGTAAGACACTGTGTAATATGAAGCGAGAATTCTCGTGATCCGTCCGCCATGTGTTAAGGAAGTATTTGCCTTGGTTCAACAAACCAAACACAGTAGATGTCTGCAATACTTTAATCAGAGGGAAAGTGACAAGCTTCATAACATTTCTATGTCACGGTCCCACACTTGATAAAATAATTTTGATGTTATATACGTGGGATGTTCCCAACGTGTAAAGCTGGGAGAAAACTGGCTGGGAAGGAAGTAGGCAATCCTAGGAATTATGCTTACGCTTTTACTCACTGGTGTATAGTGCATGCATTAAATGACATTCTGAGGAACCTAAGAGCAAATGCAGTTTTCAAACACCATTTCTTTTCCTGACATGACAAACAATGCTCTGGATACTGCCTCATTAGGTCTCACTGAATGACCCAAGAGGTATTTTTCCCAACAGCAGGAATCATTAGATCTAAGCAATGCGTTCTGATACTTCCAGTTATGTATAAGTGACTCCCAATGTTCTCCCGCATAGACGTATAGCTGAGATCATACTTCCATTATTATAACCAATGATCACATCCCAAAACCTTCATTTGTCTCCCACTTTCTAGTTTCTTTCCCCACAGCTTTACGGAGGTATAACTGACAAATAAAACTGTAAAATATTTTAAGGTATACATGATGATCTGATATAAGCATGTGTTGTGAAAGAATTCCCCCCAATGAGTTAATTAATACATCCATCACCTCACATATTTACCGTGTGTATGTGTGTGTGTGTGTGTGTGTTTAAGAAAATCTAAGTTCTATTCTCTAAGCAAATGTTAATTATACAATACTGTTTTATCAACTACTGTCACCATGTGTTACACATTAAATCATCAGGCCTTATTCATCTTATAACTGCAAGTTATGTATCCTTTGACCAACCTCTCTTCTACCCCCCCCCCCCTTCCCTTCACTCGAGCAACCACTTTTCCACTCTCTGAGTTTGAGTTGTGTGGTGTTTTTTAAGATTCCACATGTAAGTGATACCATGCAGTATTTGTCTTTCTCAGTCTGGCTTATTTCACTTGGCATGAAACCCTCCAGGTTAATCCATGTTGTTGCACAGGATGGTATTTCTCTTTTTTAAAAAAGTTGAATAATATTCCATTGTGCATGTTCACCACATTCTCTTGACCTACTCATCCATCTGCCAACAGACACTTCGGCTGTTTCCACACCTTGGCTAGGGTGAATGATGCTGCAGTGAACATGGGGTTTGCCTCTCACTTCTGACCTTGACCTCGTATCTTTCCAGCTCACTTCATTTAGTTTCATTCACTAAAAGCATGCTTAGGCTCCTAAGACCTTCAATCCATTCCACTTTGCTCATTTTCCCCACTTCCTTCACAGCCTGGCCTCAGTTTCATGGCCAAAGAGTATACTCACCTCCTTATCAACTCCTTCAAGTCCTGTGCTCTTTCTCTCCCCCTCACATGTGCGTGGCTAAGCCCTGAACCTAAACCCAATTCTGCTTACTCTAAGGGTACCTATGGACGGATGGAGGAAAATAAATTAGATCACTCTGGAGATGCATCTCATCTTAAATTAACTTTAAATTTCAAGTGAGCACGCAGCATTGCCTGACTACCGTGCAACTGGTTTTCTCCCTCTCTGAAGAAATCTCATCTTTTACTCTTCCCCGCACTTCTAATATCCCCCAGTGGAGTGACCATGCTGATTTAATTTTTAAGATTATTAATAATCATTCAAGATGTTCATTTTCCCCATCATGAAATGTACCAATCTCCTCTGTGTTCACAGCCATGTAAGCGAGGCTCCCTTCTCTTCAATCAGTACTGCTCTGCTTAAATAACTTTTCTCCAGTCATAATTGCTCAGTGGCCAGAATACATAGTCAGGAATTTGAGGACAAATGTGCCACACTGTGCTGCTGCTGATTTTTCCAGCAATGATGAACCAATGGGCACTTACATTGCTTCACATCTGCCCAGGGCCTCTGCTGGTTTAATCACCACCCTCTTCCTAAAAAAATTAACTTTTCTTGCAATTACTGGATTGTCTGCATCAGCATAGAGGCAAAGTATATACTCTCCCATTTTAAAGATAAATCAATAGCCCCAAACCTACCTCGACTCCTTGTTTCTATCTAGTCACAGCCTCATTTATCTACATGGCAAATTCCTTGATAGAATATTCTGTAGCAATCACCTACATTTTCCTCCTTCCTCAACCCTTCTCATTTCTTTTGCTGTTTTACACACACACACACACACACACACACACACACACACACACACACATATATTAGGCATTTAAATTTAGAATGTTCCAGGGCTTGTCTGCCATCTCTTTCTCTCTCCCATACAACCCCCTCTCTCATTCTCTCTCTCAGATCTCACCCAAACTCATGGTTTTCAATAAAATCTAAATACTGACTTCCCCAAAATTTACATTTCAGCCCCAACCTTTTGCCTGAGTTTTTCATCCTTATATCCAACCTGCTATCCAGCATACCCACGTGTATGTCTAAAAGGTAACTCAAATTCCATGTGGCCAGAACAGAACTCTCCCTTTCCCCCCACTCTGTCTCTGATAATGTCACTTACATCTGCCTGTTGCCCAAGGCCAAAAAACTAAGATTCTAATCTTCTCAAACTGGTATAGCCAATTAATGTGAAAAGCCTTACAGGCTCTGCCTTCCAGTATTCTTGAATCTGAACATCTGAGCAGATCCACCCTAGTCCGAGCTGCCATCCTCACCCACAGAGGCATTCCTCCTGCTTCCATCTCTGACCCTTGAGAGTACGGTTTCAACAAAGTAACCAATGCTATTTTTTCAATTAACGTAAATTGGAGGGACGCTTACTATTGTGTGTGTGTGTGTTTTTAACATCTGCTAAGTTCTTGTCTGTTTCTCTATGGAGGTGACCCACTAAATCCTTAAATCCCAAGGATCTTTGCGTTGAAACGTGGAATGGACAAAGAAAGGTAACCGGGCTGAGACCACACAGGATAGGCGAGGCAGGGGAAATAACTTCACTCTGAGAGCAGCATCCTGGCTGTTTATACTTTGATTTTCAAACTACAGGATGGATTGACTTCAATTATAAAAACAAAAAATCAATTTAGTTGCACCACAAAGACACAGCGTAACAGTTTTCGACTCTATAGTTCCAATTTCAGTAAAATACTTCAAATCCAGTCTTTCAAAGTAGGACTTGAATATCTGAATTATTAAAAAGTCCCGCCAAAAGAAGAAAAGTCTCTAAAAAAAAGTTAGCAACCAGTCTTTTTCTGCAAATGTATTCCCAGGTAGTAATAGCGTCAGGCTGAGAACAGTGTTTATTAACCACTGGAGAGGATAATAAATTAAAGGAACAGAGAAAATGACCAGATTTGGGGGGTGGATTAACTTCTCTAGTAAGAGAAATGGGGAAGTACATCCTCGGTAATAAAGAGTGGCAACTTAATCGTGACTGTGAATTTCAATGCTCTTGTGCGAAGCAATGCTGGAATTCAGCCAGACAGGGCTGGCAGGGTGGGGGGACGACCAAATATACTAATGGGACTACTGAAACCTTCCCCCCAAAAGTGAGCCCTCCTCCAGGAAGGAGACTGAATGGGGAATGGAGTGTATGTGTTTGGCTCTGGGTTTCAACCACTAACTAAATATATGGTCCTATGCAAAGGATGGAACCTTTGTTCATCTATTTCTTCATCATTAAGAATCGCCATGCATAGTTTGTTGCAAGGAACACACATATTAACTCTTTTTGAAGTTTCTAGCAAATAACAAGTATTAAAGAAATGTAGGCTCCTGTCCGTATCTGTGGACAGGCAGGGTGGGGAGAGTAGGATCATGTGGGGCTCTGGTAGGGTGGCCGCTTCCACAAGGCCCTCTTTCTTATCCTGTCATCTTTTTTTTTTTTAATATATTTTACTGATTTTTTACAGAGAGGAAGAGAGAGGGATAGAGAGTTAGAAACATCGATAAGAAACATCGATCAGTTGCCTCCTGAACACCCTCCACTGGGGATGTGCCCGCAACCAAGTTACATGCCCTTGAACGGAATCGAACTCGGGACTCCTCAGTCCACAGGCCGACGCTCCATCCACTGAGCCAAACTGGTTAGGGCTATCCTGTCATCTTGAAGCAACACACCTCCCCTAGGCTGCAGAGCTGCTGGGCTGGCAAAAAGACTCTACGAAGAGAGTAAACTCTCTTTCAAAGGTAAGGGATAAATCCGGATGCTTATATATTAAAAATACATACAAGAGTAAATAAAAGTATATGCGTAAAACTCAAACGTTAATCAAAACCACCGCCATTTCCCATACACCATCATTACGCTTTCTTGGACAACTGGAAACAGATATCTTACCTGGGCAAGGAAGACACTGGCCATCCACTCCATCTGGGTTTGTAAACTGTCACAACACAGGTGCCTGCAAAGCAAGATGTATGACTATACAGATAAAAAAGTCTATTCTCCAGTGTATTTGGTAAGTAAGTGATCGGAAATCCCTTTGGTTTCTCTGACTGATGGCTTAATGCACTCAAAATGGGAGTATTTCAGTACAGGTTGCTTAGTGTACGATGTCAGGATAATAGTGTACATATGCTATTTTAAACAAAATATAGCTAAGGTTTTGATAATTGCTGAACAATGATCAGCAATATTTTTGGAAAGGTCAACCTCATTTGCTTTTTCAGGTGCAAGACTTGGTAAAACACCTTTTCCCCTAGAAACTCCCACCTTAAGAAGAAAAATGTGTGCTTATTTTCTTAACAGCAGATCTTTAAAAAGGCTTAGACAGTCTCCATCGTTATGATTATAAACATTAATACCCACAAGACTCGTGAAAAAGAAGCTAAATGAAAAAACCACTGCCCGGCCAATAACACCTTTTATTGAAAACCTGTACATACAGAGCGCTTGCCCTCAAGATTCACACAGTCCACTAGGGGAGCCGGGAATGTAAACAAATAAAACAGTGAGAGAAGCGCAAAGTTGAACACGAACATAGAAACAGCATGCTTGGGGATGAGATGGAGGTTGTTTCCTATAAGAGGAAAATGTTGTGACTGATGGCAAAATGAGAAAATGGGCATTCGATGCCACCATCTTTTTTATATTCCTGTATAATAAAATTAATTTTTAAAAATGTTAACATTTCTGAAATATTCTTCATTGAAAGATTATCATAGAGACACTGTCCTTTTCCATTTACCATATCCAAGAGAACCTTTCTCAAGGTTTTAGTTACAGATCAGGTTGATTACACACCACTGTGTACAAAATACTGTAGATACAAAGTAGACATAAAGATTAAAGGTGAGAGTTACAGGACTTTGGGGCATCTGAGTTATGGCTTGAATGAAGGACAGCGGAGTGTGCCAGGTGGGCAGGGAGAGGTCAGTGATGAGGAAGAGGCAGCACATCGTACGGATGAAGGCTCAGTAAGGGGACCACATCTATTAAACATGGAGATGTGAGACAGCAAGGCCTGGGTGGTGAATTCAAGACATAACTGTTTTATCATTAAGCAAAAAGGCGAAGTCATGGGCAATGAAGCTGATGGAGCCCATATTTGAGGGCCTTGCATGCCAGGCCAACCCGTCTGTGCTTTATCCTGTAAGGTGACAGGATTCACAGGAGAGTTTTAAAGCAGGAAAGAAACGTGATACATTTTAGAAAGTCTCTTTTGGGCTGGGTGGAGAACGTCCTAGAAGACAGAGGCAGGGTCAGAAGCAGGAAGAGCACTTTGAACTCCTGGACTAATCCTGGCAGGTGAATGAAGGCAGGGCCCTAGGATATGGGGTGTGGTGAACCAGAGAGAGTGAAGGAGCAGTCTTGTATGGCTTGGATTCATCAGACGCAGGAAGGTGAGAGAGAAGGAGACATCTCGTATAACCTTTTGGGAAAGTGGCTTGATCCGTTGACATCAGTGGAATCAAGTACATACATGTACAGAACAGGTTTGAAACCAAGATTTTCCTTTCTAGCTGAGTTTTAGCTAGTTCTTATCCCTTACTTAAAACTGAATGTTGCCTGCTTGTCCCATAAGAGCCAGGATCCCACACTCAACAGTAACTAGGAAGAAATCAGATATAGCTGCTCTTAAGAGGCACTGGCAATTAGGATACACGGGACTGGAATGGACCTAAACTCTGAAAGCGAATATAGTTTCCTCTTCCTAGACTCTGTTTAGTAGAGATTTTACCTTCGCTTAGGTGAAAGACTTCCTGTCTATAGATCTATCTGCCAAGTCACAACATTATCCGTTTAGTGAAGTTACTATCGATACACCAGATCCCCAAACTGCCAGCTGGAACTTACCACTGATGTTTTTCAGAATACGCTGTCAATCCCCAACTGCGCCACATGGGGAAAAAACACAAACATATTCAAAATGACCAACTTTACCAGGAAACAGGATGGGGTGCTAAGGAGGTGACACTTAATGATGGAAATGGCACCCACAGTGAAGATGCCACGGGTGTGATTTATCTAGACATAAATGATAACTGTTGAGGGACTTGGCTACACATCTATTTATTTTTATTTTATTATTTTATTTTTTAATATGTTTTATTGATTTCTTACAGAGAGGAAGGGAGAGAGATAGAGAGTTAGAAACATCGATGAGAGAGAAACATCGATCAGCTGCCTCCTGCACATATCCTACTGGGGATATGCCCGCAACCCAGGTACATGCCCTTGACCGGAATTGAACCTGGGACCTTTCAGTCCGCAGGCCGACGCTCTATCCACTGAGCCAAACCGGTTTCGGCTTGGCTACACATTTAAATATGCGGGGGGAGACGGAGGGAAGGAGCCTCCTGATGTCATGGAGCAGTGGGGGAAATCTCTCAGAAGATAGCCTTGGCTGAGTAAAAGCGGATGTCTAGAAAAATGGCCAAAATAAGATAATATTCATACTGACCTGCTGATAGTGTGAGAATTTGAAAAATATGCCAATTGCAACACAGGTAATTGTATTGGGCTTATAAATTAAGCATGGAGGCAAAAGTGAGAATGTTTTCAGGCTCACAAACCATAGACAGTTCGTTAAAATGAAGTTTCATGAGATTAGGTGTATAAGTAGAAACATTAATTAGTTAAATCAAAGTAATTTCTGATAAGAAAGTACAGTATGGCCCCAGCCAGGTGGCTCAGTTGGTTGGAACGTTGTCCCTTACACCAAAACAGGCTGCATTACAATTCCCAATCATGTCACATACATACATAGGTTGCTGTTTCGATCCCGGGTAGGGGCATGTGCAGGAGGCAACAGACTGATGTTTCTCTCTCACATCAATGTTCCTTTCTCTCTGTCCCCTTTCCTAAAATCACTGAACATATCCTCAGGTGAGGATTAAAAGAAAGTAAGCACAGTGTACACCGAATGCTGGGTTGATTCAAGTGTTAAAGAGGAACAGAATGTGTAGGAGGGGTCCATCCACGTGCTGTGGATTTACTACCAAATTTGGCAAAGCAAAAAGGGCAAATTAGAGAGCCAGGCTGAGGGCAGCTGCTTTCCTGTGGGCAGACTTGCCTGGAACATTCCTTGGGTTCCCCGGCCTCGATTGAGCAAGGGGTAGGATGCGGACAAACCCAGGTGTTTCCCAGCAGACAGGGCTCCTGGGATCTCTTGTTCTATGAAGGGGACATGCGCTCATCCAGGAGCTGCCTTTAGGGGAAGGGCCTCCCGCCTCAGCTACCCACACACGTTCTCTGGATCTTCAGAAACTTGTCTAAAGCGCAGTTTATAAAGTTAGACCAATGCCTCCGACCCTCATTCCTGGAACAGACATACATTCCCAGAATGTTTTCAGCCACCCTTCCCTTTCAAGCTTTACCTGGTTGGAGGTTTCACTCTCTTTCTCACTCCAAGATAAAACTTCATTGAACTGAGAGGAAACATTTTGTCATGTTTGCTACTCTGTAAGGAAAACAAAATAGTATGTAATTGAACAGACTTTACAAATATCCTTGTTATTTGCCTTGAATGGCGATTTGGTTTAGAATTGCTTAGTTTCTCCAATGCTTTATGAATGTAATACCAGCTCTTAGTAAATGAAGATTGTTTTGATTATAATGTTGTAAATTTAAATAGATAAGTTTGGATATATATGTCTGTTTATATATGTATATTTAAACACACACATAATAATCTCTTATTCAAAACAGCTGGAACCAGATGTATATCAGAATTGATAATTTTTCATTTTTTCATATTTTAAAAATACAATACAATGCATATGCAATATGTTATATAACTCCACCACACTACCAGTATTGCTTGGGGCAGCACCCTTTATTCAAATACATTCATATTTCCACATTAAAATGCATGATATTTCATATAGTGTGCGATAAATAAAGGCTATAAATATTGTTATAGACAATGCTTGTATCCCCCTCTACCCCCAACTGCCTATGTTGAAATCTAATCCCCAGTGTGACAGTATTTGAAGGGGGGGCCCCTGGGAGGTAATTAAGTCATGAAGGTAGAGCCACATGAATGCATCAGTGCCCTTAGAAAAGAGGCCAGCGAGCTGGCTCGCACTCCTTCCACCAAATGGGGATCCAAGTTGGCAGTCCACAGCCTGGACGAGGGCCTCGCCAGACCTGACCCGGCTGGCCCCCTGATCTCACATCCAGCCTCCAGAACTGTGAGAAATGAAACCAATGTCTGTTGTCTGTCAGCCACCAGGTCCATGTACAGTACTTTCTTACAGCAGCCTGAGCTGAGGCAAAATCGTGTTGGTTTTTGGGTTTCAGAATTATAGAAAACATACTGTGAAGCTATATGGGCACATACTGAACTATCTCAAATATCCATATTAATGAACATTAAATTCATGAAAATAGACTATAAAAAAGAATTTATATACATCTGCTTTAGATCAATTACACATTCTCCGTACACATTCTGGCATATTTATTTGTGATTAATATTTTTAAAATGTCAATCCTTGAACACAGAACATCAGGAAAGTTGCCTGACAGAAGCAAAACTTGAATCCTTATACTTTAATTTAAAACCTTCATATCAATTCACATGAATTTTATGAGTTATCCTTGAATACCCTGCAATAGATTTTATAAAGATAATAGCCATGGAAGTAATTAACACAAGCAGTCCCTATATCCTAAGTATTCCCCAGGAAATCTCGTTTCAAACTGTTAGGCAGACAGCATTTATAGCTGAGAGCACGGGTGTGAGGGTCACAGAGACCTAGGTGCAAATCTGTCTTGCTACTTATTAGTTTGTAGCCTCATGTACTTCTCTCAGCTCTTTTTCCTATAATCCTCACCTGAAGATATTTTTCCATTGATTTTTAGAGAGAGTGGAAGGGGGGAGGGGGAGACAGAGAGACACATCGATGTGAAAGAGAGACAGACACATAGATCGGCTGCCTCCCCCAGGAGCCCCAAACCCGGCCAGGAATCTAGCCTGCAACTGTGATACACGCCCTTAACTGGAATCTAACCCAGGACCCTCAGTCTCAGGGCCGACACTCTCTATCTACTGGGCCAAACTGGCTAGGGCCTTATTTCTTGCTTGTAAACAGGGATAATAACAATATTGACTATCTCATAGGGTCATTATGATGATTACATGAGAAAGTAGTTACTATGAAGGGTTATTACACAGATTAAATGAGAAAAATGCCTATAAGGTTTTAGTCTAGTAACTGGAATGTAGAAAGCACGCAGGGAATTATAGCTATTATTATAAATTTAGAACACCCTGCTTCACTGAAATAGCAATATAAACAAGTTATTAGGATCCTAAGACAATGCACAAAAGCCCACTTGACAAATATGTAGCTCAACTCAGTACAAGTTCTATAAAACTTAAACTCTTACTATGAAATCTGCTCTTTATGAAAGCAGCCACCTTTGAAAAGGGTGGAAAATCTATATAATAAAAGCCCAGCAACCATTAAGGCAGAACGACCGGGTGCTATGACACACCGGCCGCAGGGGCCACCACCAGCACCGCTGCGGAGCCCAAGGGCCCCGGGGCCAGTTGCGCGGCCGCGAAGGTGCTGGTGAAGAAGAATGCGAAGGTGACCAGCGTGAGTGTGCAGCTCTGTGGGACGAATTCAATCAGCTGGGCACCGAGATGGTCATCACCAGGCTGGCAGGTCAGAGCACCCCTCTCCCTGCTGCGACCTTCCCCACATGGCGCCAGTCTCAGGGAACAGGCTTTGGCCCGATCCACGCGAGCGAGACTGAGAAGCGGGGTGGGGGGCGCTGCCTGGCCACCTGTGGGTCCCTCTCTGCGTAGGCCGGCTCCTTCGCTCTTCAATTCCCGGCTCTAGTGACAGCCGCCTGGTGCGCTGGGCCAGAGGGTACTGCTCTGGAGGCCAGGAAGGCGGCGGAGAGAAACCCTGTGGACCTGCCGCCCGACAGCAGCCCAGGACCTGGCACCGCCAGAAACGGACTGGCTCAGAGCTCACCGAGCTTGGGGGGAAGGCAGCCGCCTGTGAGGGGCCTTGCCACCAGCCGGCTCCTGGTGGATCCCACCTCAAAGGAAACTCGGTCTTTGGTTCCTTAGTTCAGTCTATCCCAGCTAAAGAGGAGTAGCTGGGCACATTTTAGGGGAGAATTAAGACTCTAAAACAGTGTGTTCTGGTTCCGTGGAGATCGCTACCCAGTTGTGTTAGGCCTAAATTCAGCGTGATTGTGGGGCCTGGCTCTGCCACTGGGCCTGCATCTTCCAATTGGCCTGTATGTGCTGTAAGGGCCCAAAGAAAAGAAGGGGAACAAGTTTTTCGATGTAATGGATTTGACCAACAGACAAAGGCGAGTGTCAGGCTGTGTCTAATGGACACACAGAGATACCAGCTCTGAGTCCGCCTGGCCAAAGCTCAGTGGGTCTTCTTCAGGCCTCTCCCCGAAGCCAGCCACACCTATGATCGGCTCCCCCACCTTAATCAGGGGTGAGGCTGGCCAGCCAACCTCCGGCGGCCCCGCCCCCCTGGCCTGCCTGGCTGGCCGGACCCCATCTGTGCATGAATTCGTGCACCAGGCCTCTAGTATGTTTATAAAATAAAAACTTGGTTTCCACGGAGAACACAGGTTAGGAGAATATAGCAGAAAAAGTAAGCAGGAAGATCAAAAATTATGCGTTGGTGACCAATGGCCTCTGTGGCAGAGATGCTAAGGCCTGGAATTTACATGGTGGATTTGCTCTTAGTCACTATTATTAAATGTTTGCTCTTATAATCATAGTAGATAATTTAATAACATATATATTTTGGATATATTTTCCTTTATGGCTAGATTTCTAGAAATGGAGTATCAGTTCCTTATTGAGGCTAAAAACTACAGGTTGATTTTTAAATTCGCTAATTTGCCATCTAACTACAAAATGACTCTTAATTAACATAAGTATACAGAAGGACAAGGATGAAGGAACTCCGTCTAAAAAAGACTAAGGTGCGTGAGGCCCTGAAGAAAACCAAATAAAATTCAACCTAGAAGACTTAAAAGTCAGCTGTGGTTTTTAACATTTACTCTCATGAATATAAACCTAAGTTCATGAACCTTGAAATCTGGTGTTCGGTTCACTAACCCCAAATTCTTATGTGGCTTACTTCTGCAAACTCCACCCTTCTTCTACTGAAAAAAAAAGAAAAAAAATCTGAAGAATAACAACAAACGATATCTTGGTACCTGCACAGACTCCCTGCTGGGTCTATCAGATGGAATGGCGAAGTGGGAGTTCAAGTAGGGAAGATAAGACAGACCTCTGAATGGAGGGATAAGGGCTGCAGACTTCAGTGCTGTCCTACTAGCCCCAATGCCTGGACATCCACTGTCTTTAAAAGTGAGTATGAGATGTCTACACAAAGTTGGAATGTATGATTTATTTAAGGCCACACATGGAGGCTTCTCTGGAGAAACATAGAAAGGGGTTAAAGGTGTGGAGAGCTCAACAGATACTTCCCCAAAATAGGGCTAACTATCCTCTCTTCAGAACATATTAACAGATATTACTACCCTGTTCTTTCTTTGTACATCACCAAAACAACATAGTGAAGTGCCACACACTTACAGTAGTATGCAAGCAATGTTTACCTCAAGTGAATTGTATAATTCAAAATAAAAAAGTATCTCCAGGTCCTGCTGTCATTTAGCATTTAAAATAATTGCATGGGTATTACCAGAATCTCAAGGAATTAGAGATGATACTGCAAATAATACCCATGTGACCACCACTGAAAACTAGATAGAGAATATTTTTTTAAAAGATTTTTAATTGATATTTAGAGAAAGAGGAAGGGAGAAGGAGAGAGAGAGAGACAGAAATGGGAGACATTGATTAAGAGTGAAACGATCAGCTGCCTTCTGCACTCCCCCTACTGGGAGTGGAGCCCACAACCCAGAAATGTGCCCTCCCGGGAATCGAACCTACAATCTTTCTTGTCACCTCAGCAAACACTTTCTACTTTCTATCACCATTCACGGCTTTGCCCGATCTTAGAATTCTTACAGACAGACTCAGATGGTAGTGTTTTGTGTGAAGCTTCTTCTACTCCACAAGGATTTCAAGATGCATCCATGTTGCTGCATGCATGAGTATTCACTTACTTTACTGCTGAATAGGATCCCATTGTATGACCTTATCATTCTTATATTGACAGTCACTTGGAATCTTTCCAGGTTGCAGCTTTTGTGAATAAAGCTGCTTATGAACATTCCTGAACGAACACTTTTATGGACATAATAACCAGGAACAGAACTGCTGGGTCCAGGGGTAGATGCTCTAATAACCTTACCTAACAACTGTCCAACATTTCTACAGTGATGGTGACCGTACCCCTCCGTCAGCAATTTATGAGAGTTTTCGTTGACCAACGTCCTTGTCCACATTAGGTGTTGTCACTCTTACAATTTTAGTCATTTTAGTCAACTTAAAGAGTAAAATAGTATATCAGAGTTTTAATTTGCATTTATTAATTTCCATTAGCTAAACTCAAGCCACTTTTGCCTTAGGGCATGACACACTCTCCCGGTGGATTTTATTGACTGAGATGCTGACTAATATGCTCATTGAAGTAACACATATAAGACTTTTCTTTAGGACTTAAGTCATCCCCCTGCCCTAAAAAATGTGAGGTGCTCATAAAGGCCACATGTGGAGTTTTCACTGCCTTCCTGAGTGCATTAATGGCAAGTCCAGTGGCTGAGAGGAATCCTCAACCTACTCTGCATTTTATTTTATTTTATTTTATTTTATTTTATTTTATTTTATTTACTACGGGCCTTGACTTCCAAGAGAGAGGGCTGAGAAAAGTATAAGATAAGAATGTAAATACCTACACAGAAACGTGTACATAGTCAGATACTACATATGCAAATACCTTCAGGTCCTTGTAAAGGATCAGATATCCATCTCGTAAAACACAGTGCCGATCTTGAAATTTATTTCCAGACAGTATTTTAGATGGTTCTTCTTTGATTTTCAGGGCTCCCTCTTTGATACTTTCCAGGGCATTTCTCTCTGTAAAGTACATTGTTTTTGTAAGTGAGATACATTTTCATTTATTTGGAACAGAATAAAAACTTTTCTATACTTTCAGTTTTGATATTATAAATAACTTATTTCCTATCATTAAGAAGCTGATGGTTAATTTCTGGGAATAGCACATTATCAGGGGTGTGTCGGATAAGTTGCAGATCCAACAACTGGATCTATTTATATCAGTAATACATAGGCCTGCCTATACTGTCCCATTAGCACTTAAAACATGGCGAGTCTCAATCGAGATAAGATATACTTACAGATTTTGAAGACAGTTCAAAACAGTTAAAAAAATCTCCCAATTTTGCAATATTAATTACATGTTGAAATGATAATATTTTGGATATGTGAGTTTAAATGAAATATACTAGTAAAATTAAGGTCACTATATACATAGGTATTAATGTGTATCCAAAGCAACTTAAAATTACATCATCAGCTTGCCTCATATTTCTTTTCAACAGCACTCATATAAGAATGCAAATACACAGGTAAAGAGGGCAACCTCTACCAGAATTCTGACAAAGGAATCAAAGAATTTTTAAGTTGATCGAGAAATTCCTGTCAACACGAAACAGGTAAGAGTAACAGGGCAAAACGGCTAAGGTAGCGTATTTAACATCAACTATATTTCATATGCAATACTGTGATTATCCCACGCGTAGGAGTCTTTTCAACTAATTTTATTAGAAAACACTTTTTGTAAGAACACCAAATTCGTATTTGCATAAATTTATCACTCTAGCTCCATAAATTTATCATGTATAACTGTATCAATATATCTCCAATCTAAAACTTTTTCCTGGAAATCCAGACAGTGACCAGCTGCCTGCTTGAGACCTGAAGTGCAGTGGACAGAAAGAACAATGAAGCCAAGTAGCCATGACGCTGTCATTATGATGTCAACTCCTGCTTTTCCTATAAAACAGGAAAAATCACACTTGTCCTGCAGGTTGCTGTGGCCCACGTATTAGATGGTGTCCACAAAAGATGCAGAGTGGGACACCATATCAGGACTTGAAACTTCAGCAATTTCTTAGTGTTAAGGTTATACAATTTTAAAATATTCATGCATAGTTTCCAGTTAAAAGACTTGAAGACATGTTTTAATACAACTGGAAGATCAAGAAAAAAATAAACATGATATAAAACTAGTATACATTTTAGACTTTTCAAATGTTCATGTATTTTATGTCATGTGATTTGCATGCAACTTTCTGAAGTAGGGAGTAGACGTAACACATCTCATCTTATTTTTATTTAAATATCATCGGCCCAGTGCACGAATTTGTGCATGGGGTGGGGAGGGGGAGGGACCACGGGAGGTTGGCTGCCAGCCCCAAGGAGGGAACCGGCCCTTGGCCCCCCTGGGAAAGGGGCCACGTCTGCTGCCACCCACCCCTGGTTCCCTATCCCAGCCTGAAACCCAAACGTCCTGGCTGGGTCGGGAGAGGAGGCAACAGTTGCTGGGCTGGGTGCAGAAGGAATGGATGCTGGACACCGACGCTGCCATTGGTGCCTCGCCACTGTGCAGTTCCCCGCCTTCCCTCGCCACCACGCCACCACTGCGGTGGGCAGGCAGCACCCGGGGAAGGGACAGGATGGGAGTGAGGCAGACCCTTGTGTCAAGGGCTGACTTTCAATAGATAGCAGGGAGGGAGCTGCTCTGCTACGTATGAAACCCCGACCCAGAAGCAGGTCTCTATGAATAGTTTAACACCAGGGACCGATGGGGGCCAGCTGGCTGGATAGGGGGAGGGGCCGTGGGAGGTTGGCTGTGGGAGCACACTGAGCATCAGGAGGCAGCTCCTGTGTTGAGCGTCTGCCCCCTGGTGGTCAGTGCACGTCATAGCTACCGGTTCTGGTTGTTCAGTTGTAACGGTTGCTTAGGCTTATATATATAGATAGATAGATATTTTTATTGATTTCAGAGAGGAAGGGAGAGGGAGAGAGGGATAGAAACATCAATGATGAGAATCACTGATCGGCTGCCTCCTACACACTCCCTAATGGGGATCGCACCAGCAATTGGGCATGTACCCTTGACCAGAATTGAACCTGGCACCCTTCAGTCCACAGGCAGATGCTCTATCCACTGAGCCAAACAATCTCATTTTATGAATGAGAAAACTGTGGCTCACAAAGGTTTAGAAAGCAATTGTTCTAGAATCACAGTTCAGGTCTCTTAATATCTAACACAGAATCCTGTCTTTTATACTGAGACACTTCTAAGTAATCGTCACAATTATGATCACCACCATTACCAGAATAATAAATATCTAGGTGCCTTTCCTGAACTCATGTACCATTTTACACTGCACTCTTTATCTATAACTTACTCCTTTGATGATTTCCGTGACACTGCTCTGTCTTTGTTTTCTTGAAAGCTTTCTACTTGTTCCTTCATACACCATGGGCCTCTCCTGATACACCCATCCCTTACATGCAAATGATGGTAACTCTATACTCAGCTTTCTAATGTTCTGTAATAAGTAAGCAGCATGATCTGGTGTTCTCCCAAGGCTAAGACCACGTCCCATGCAATGAGCTCCATTGCTTCCTTCGGTCCCTTCCAGACATCTACCCCTGGACACACTTCACAGACAAGTAAAACCCAACACATCCAAGACAGAATTCAGTGACCCTACCCCTGTGTCAACCCAAATAGTAACCTCTTCTAGGCTCCCGTTCTTAATGGCTCAGGAAGCATCCAAAGCAAGAGACTGAGAAGTACACACTGTGGTCTCTGTAACAAATACACTGCTAATTTCCCTTAGAAAACATGCCCTTACTACCCAGATAAAAGTGAGAGAGCAGTCCAGTGAAATTTTGTCCGAAACTTCCTCAATTACAAAGTGTTTTATTCATTTATATTTTTAAAAAGTTTACTCAACGGGTACTTTTAGTGAGCAAAGGAATGAGATAGAGTCTTATAATGAAAGATCAAGACCTACAAGAAAAATTACACAGGAGATATTTCCTTGACCAAGAGACATGCAGTGTTAGGAAGGATGTCAATGACCTTGGAGCTGAATCACCTCTCTGTGCCTGAAAGCTCTGCATAAACATACGCATCCTGGCCTACAGCAGTCACTTATAGCATCTTGTGTTTGTATTTACATTTATTTTTAAACAGTCTTCATACAGTTAGGTTTTCTGTTCCTTCCTCTATATTTTCCACAGATTCCTGTATGAAACAGAGAGCTAACAGAAACTTATCAATTGGTTTTCTCAGTACCAAATAGTAACATGAGAAAAAGTCAGGACATTCCTACTCTATCTACAGTGAATAACCAAAGACTATCATCAAGTCCCAAGAAAATACTTCCACTTGAAGTGGACTAAGTCTTACCTTCGGATTTAAAAAGATTTGATGGAAGTGGAATGTAAATTATTTTAGCTAGACTATGATTTATAGACTCATACTATTTCTGCTGACATTTTCTTTTTATTTTCTTGAGTCAGTTGATAGTGGATGGCTCAGCTTTCCAGGTCTGAACTTGCCGGAAGCAGATGCATTTTAAACTATTGGATTCTAATGCAAATTTAATTCCAAAGCATCTGTCCTATGCAGCAATCTAAATTTAGAAACCCACAGGGATCTGTATTTGAGTTACATCTTATATCTTAAAAGTATTTCTTCCCCATTGAGATCATTAAAACTAGACTCCCGTGCATTACATTCTATGGAGGTAATTTTTAAAGAACTTTAGCACTTAAAATAAGGCTTCAGCAACATAAAATTATTTATTCTGGAACCTTACAGAAGCTATAAATATATGCCTTACTTGTGATAGAGATGTTCAAACAACTCAATATGAGAGCTAATGATAAAAGATTGTCTAATAAGGTTAGCTATGACAAAGTCTATTTAGCCATTTTAATGAAGTTTTATACTCCCTATCTCAATGTCGCGGTCATAATCCATGGGGTAGAAAAGAAATTTGAGGACTATTATCTTTCTTTTCAAGTTAGTTAACTCCTCATTACAATAATGACAATGGCGCAAACTGTTTCTAAGAAATCAAATGTCGCTTTGGAAAAGCACAGAATTGATTTTTAAGTAGAGGCAACAGAAAATTCATTTACTCTAGTATACTTCTATAAAAGCAAGGTATGTTACCTCATTACCTTAAATGAATGAGCAGAAATTAAGTGTTGGCTGATTCTAAATCTATTCCTACGGCTATGTCTACATTTTAAACTGTTCAGAAAAAGTGAGGAAACTCAGAAAACTAATACCCCTAAACCTCCAAACGTATTATTTGATAAAAATTCTTCATTTAGCATGAAGGTGGTGAAAACACGTCAATCGAAAGGATATGCTCAGAATTTATTACATTAAAAAATAACTATCACATGGATGCCATTGTAATAACCTGGTTATCACTTCACAGGAAAGGAGGAAAGGGAAGACTAGAGGCGGGCCTGCCATTTACACAGCTTTGCCCAAAAGCTGCATCTGACACTCTCCAAGCCTGCTCCCCACTGAGTGATGGGGGGAGGGACCATGCCCAGTAAGGTCTGAGTGATGTGGAAAGGTGCCTGCCTATCTGCCCGTCACACCCCGAAACAAATTAGTGGTCAGAATGGGCATGGCCACTGCAAGCACATGAAACCTGAATACACTTAAACAATCCAAGTTCTCGTTCTTCTCTCTCACATACTGGGTCCTGTGACTCCTGTGGCAGGGGTTCACAGCCGTGTAGGGCTGCTCCCCACAGGGACTAATGGACTTTAATGAGTATGGGTGCTGAGCCACACCGGCTACAACGTGGAAGGGAAGCTCTGGACATGGCCTTGCTTCTGGCTCTGCTGGAGCCTCAGCTGCACCTTTTCCGGGACTGGCTTAAGGGGCAGGGGGCTTTGGAGCCTGAGAGACATAACTTCACCAAATAAAGCCTTCTTTCACCTCCCATCCGCCCGTCGGGGCTTCCGAAAATTCTTTCAGCCATTTCCTAAGAACCTATACCTCGCTCCTACGAGCGACAGGGAAGTTTAATTCTCCTGTAACAATGCAATTAATAAAATGCAAGTCACACAGATATTTTTGTGTGTAAATATATAGTTGGAATAATGTTAGGTGGAGAGAGTAAAATTTGTGGCAACTAGGTGTCAGGTTTGTGGGGACAGAGTGCAAAGGTTATTGCTACTCAATGCTTCAAAAAATGTTAACGCATTAGCTATTGTTCTACTGAGAGAGAATGTGGTTGTAGCCAACCACCCTAGTTTCAAACTTAGCTGATTTCTACTTGGGCCCCAGCTTAGAAAAAGAAAATCTTCAGTGAGAGAAATATTTAACCTTATTCCATCTTACTGTGAAGAGCAATGTATTTCTGAGATGACGCCAATATTTCTAACGAATTGACAGAGACATCACATTCCATTTACTTTCATTATTTTCCTTTCAGATGCCAAGTTTAAGAAGTGGTTGTATGGAACGCAGCAACGATTCTGGAGTTGGTGGTCATTGTGATTGATTTAGGAGACATTTGCCAAGACAGAGACAAAGCAGACTGAACATCTAACTCCCCGAAAATCTATCACCAAGTATATCCCATAAAACATGCTTCTAAATGCCAGGCTGCTGTAATACACAAGTATAGGGGACAAAAATCATTATTTAAGAAACTGATTTAAAAACACACGCACACACACAAACCACAGGCCAGAGCCGATTTAAAAGGGTCATCCTAAATCCACACAGATGCAGAACCACCACAGTGAAAGCGATTGTTTTGCTTTGGCAATCTAAATATAAATCAAGCTTTAATGAACAACATTTATACATAATTTGTTGGCTAGAAAACTATAAAGAGTATTTTAAAAATGTACTTCATAGGTACTCCTCTATTTGACCCAAAATACAATAACTACTAATGTGAAATGGTCCACTTAATGTATTTGCTGACAGTGTTACACTAAAACCTGATGTTGTTCATGCAATGAGACCGTTTCCTGGTAGGAAGAACTACAGATATGATAACAAGCTGCATGTTGGTTTGGCAGACTGAGGTAGGAATAGTGCAAGGACAGGGATGTGCTTCTGCTCCACCCTGTTCGAGGAAGGAATGAGACACGAGAGTAACACCAAAGTTACTCCAGAGAATGTTTCATCCAAATCCTAAAACTGTCACTTACCAGTAAGCCTGCTTCCACTCTGGGGTTCTCCAGCTCTTACGCAAGGTGCCGGTCTAGACCTTACAGAGGCGTGATGCTTTCACAACAGAAGGACACACTCACAACCCCAGGAAGGCACAGGAGTATGGGAGGCATCATTATACTGCCCCATCTTCCTGCCCAGCTTGTGGGCAGAGCCCATGTTCAGTCACACTGCCATTCTTCTTGTCTTTAATCAGCATAAAGAGTTTAATTCAAATGTCATTGCTCTCAACCTGCTCTATCTCCTCGCCCCCACCCCAAGACCAACAGAACGTAATGGTGTCCTTATTTGGATTATTTTTCACTCCACCTGCACAAAACCTCACTTTACACCACAGCCTTTTAAGATCCTATTTTTGTCTATTTGTATTCACATAGCCAGCCCATTAACATTCAAACAAGAGCTGAGGTATTATGTCTAAGTGTATTATGTCTAAGTGTGGGTTTCAAGTATTTCGCAGCATGGAAGAATTAGACATTTAGAGGAATACTAGAAAATTCTCACCGGAAAACACTATACATTTACCTGACAAGTTGGCTTATTTTCTAAAAGAAAAGAAACCACAAGAACTTACTACATATGTTTCATAATGTTGACAGGACTTGGTTCCTAAGCTCCATAATTTTTCTTTATCGCAGTGTTACAATGAAAAATACAGAATTTAAGAACTAGAACAGATTTCACAGATTATCTAAATCAGAAATTCTCAGCATGGGCACCATTGACATTTGGGGCAGATAATCCTTAGTTGTGAAGAGCTGTGCTGTGGATTGTAGGATGCTTAGTGGCATACCTTTTGTCTCCCACTAAAGACCTGAAGCACCACCCCACCCACTGTGACAGTCAGAAATGTCTCCAAACATTGCCAAATGTCCCCTGGGAGACAACACTGCCCTACCCCTGAGAGCCACTGAATACCCAGAGAACTTTCATAATTCAGGAAGAAGGTTTACCAGCTATCTGAACATCAGAAAAACAGTGAAGTATGGCAAGAAGCCCTTCCAACATAAACCGTTCCTTCCAAAAACGTTAACTTGGTACCATCAGATGAGCCAACTATTACCATAGTGCTAGGCTCCAGGAAACCTGACTCTGGCACATGGCACTCCTGTGCACATACCTGCTCTTCCTCCTCTTGGACGATACTATGTCAGCGGGATCTGCAGTTAGCTACTCATTTTTACTTTTGACATTTGCAAATGCCACTTGTGCCGTAGTCACTATCCTTCAACCACTTGAACTTTCCGTCGGAGTTGCAATGTGAGATAACAGCAGCACCTACCGTTATAGTGTCTGATGGTGTCGGTGGTTAAGAACCTCTTCACCACGAGATAAGCAGAGCCGGGCTCAGCTAATGAGCTCCACCGAAGCACCTGCTCCAACACATTTTCTGTGTAGTGAAGAGGGCGCTCTGCAAAGTAAAACCAAAGGAAGTTAAAATATCATTTTTTATAATTACACATTCTTTAAGTCCTTTAAAAATCTGTATTCAACAATAAGCATACTCATATCTTGTTACATAAATATAGCACTGACTACATAAAAGAGACTGTTAACACCTAGAACACCAGTAAGTATATAATAAAATTTACTGTATAAATGAATCTATGCAGGAACATTTGTGGTTTGCACAATGATTTTTTAAAAAATCACAGATGCTATCCTTTAGATAAAATTTCAGAAATAATGCTAACCTTATACATAACAAATCAGTATCTTACACTATCTTCTTTTTTTATCTTTTTAAATATATGTTTATTGATTTCAGAGAGGAAGGGAGAGGAAGAGAGAAATAGGAACATCAATGACGAGAGGGAATCATTGATCAGCTGCCTCCTACATGCACCCCTTTGGGGATCAAGCCTGCAACCCAGGCATGTGCCCTGACCGGGAATCAAACCATGACCTCCTGGTTCATAGGTTGATGCTCAACCACCGAGCAACACTGGCCAGGCTTACAGCACCTTCTTTTGAATTTAAAGCAACATTCTGGTTTGCTTATGGAAATCTGTCTATTTTTCACATGCAATTAAATAACTGTGAAAGGACTAGCAAAATTACTCTTGTCCAGTAGCAAGTGATAATATAAATTAATCCTAAAGATGAGCATATTATAATTTCTGATCAATAGTGAACAACTTATAGCTGATATTCATATAGTCAATTAATATAAAATCATAAAATGTAACTTCAACAGAGATCATATGAAAACAATCAATATTCTAATAGTTAATCTATGTTTAACTATTGGTGGAAACATCAATCAGAAACATTATGTGACAATATTATACATTAACTGTTGATATAAAGAACCAAAAACCAGCAGTTAATGACCTCTTAAAGATTTCTCCTTGATAAATACTCATCCATATATATTTTGTTTTAGGCAATCATATTTTTTAATGCATGAGAAGTTCTTAGCACTGAGTTAAAAATATAGATTTTACAATTATAAGGAAAGCCTCATAGAAAAGTTTTTTGCTGATCAAAATATGCCAATCATTTAATAAAAAGTTACAACAAAAGCATATATTGGGGGGAAAATTCAATCCTTTCACAGTACACTAAAAATAGTATAATTGAAACAGCAAGAACATAAGCTCTAACAGGAAGATGCTGATGTAGCTTCCCCAGTAAAATCACCAAACGTAAGTCAATTCAGCTCTTTCACACCCTTCTAACGGTAAAGCACACAGCATCTGAGATTTCATTTTGGTTAAAGTAGGAATAGCAATGACAAACAAGAATCTGTCCATAGTATCATAATCACATATGAACCATGATATTTTAATTGGTGATAGAATCACAAGTATGACAACCAAATAGATAATATTCCTCTTAACATATTCCATAGCATACAAATTGCTGAAAATTCAGTGTAGTTACTAGTCTGCCCTGCTATGACCACAGGCATTCCAGAACTTATCAACAACCTCAGGTCCACAGAAGAACTTGAAAACAAATTTTCTGCCTCCAATGTAAATACCAGATTTTTGCTTACTATTCAGTACAATGTAATGCAGTTCTGCATTCTGTGTTTATTGGAGCAAGCGAATGATGATGGCAATTCAAATAAGGAAGAAAGAAATGATGGATGGATGATGGATGGATGGAAGGAAGGAAGGAAGGAAGGAAGGAAGGAAGGAAGGAAGGAAGGAAGGAAGGAAGGAAAGAAGGAAGGGAGGGAGGGAGGGAGGGAGGGGAGGAGGGAGGGAGGAAGAAAGGGGGAGGAAAGAAAGAGCAACTAGGCCACACATCTTGAAGATTTATCTCACTCTTGTTTACAAATATATCCCTGTACACAGTAGAGTGCTGAGTATGTATATAATAGATGTTCAATAAATATTTGAGTAATGAAGTGCCTTATGAATTTTTATGGTGGACTATAATTAATGAAAAATATCTGTAAGTGGATCAATGGGCAGAATATAATTCTTTGTGAAACTAAAGAAAATATTTAATGCTATAGCAATCTTGCTTTTCTTCAAATAATTTTGCAATAGGTTTGGCTAAGATCATAATTGCCCATAATTTACCAAAGCTATAATTAATTGGTAGTCTTCTATTAATAGAGCTTATAATTCAATTGAACTATATTTAAAAATAAAACTAATTATAATTTGAAATCACAGACACAGCAATCAGATAAGAAAAATAAATAAAAATGTATCCAAATTGGAAAGTAAGAAGTAAAACTGTCACTATTGCCAGATGACATAAAACTTTATATAGAAAAACCTAGACTCTACCAAAAAAGTATTTGAATAAATGAATGCCTACAGATAATTTTATGTATAGTTACATTCACAATCATCTGTCATGATAGAGTATATGGTGTGTAAATGAGCTGGCATTAAGTTATTATTAGAAATACCCATAGCATAAAAATTGCTGAATATTCAGTGTAGTTACTTAAGAACAGGTTATGGAGGAAGTTCGCTAGGTAAATCACATTATTAATAGTTTCAAACCTTGTTTACAGAAAAATACCTGGCCTCCCTTGTTAAAACGAGAACTATCCATTTTTCACTTGAAATTATAGGTATTGTGGTTAAATTTCTGGTGATAATGACACAGGATTTCCCGGGACAACTATGACTTCCCCAATAATTAAAGTCTTAGTGCCAAACTTCGAGTGGTGTAAGTCTGCCCCTGTCCTGTCCATATAATTAGAGGGCGACTGCATGTTGTGTCAATCAAGGGAAGGGCTGGACGGGACCTCAATGAACAATGAACAGATCTTCTGTATCAGAGCAGCTCTGAGGAAGAATTAGTAAAACATTTCACTGTGATACTGCTGCACAGAAAGTGTCTCACAAGCTTGATCTGCTCGGTGAAAAAGCCCACTTCCATGAGGCCCTTCTCAATGTAAGTTACTGTTTTTCAGCAAGTCAAGGACCTAGAGACTATGGGGCTATACCAGCAGAGGACAGGCTCAGCTTTAGGGCGAAGCATGAAAATAAAAGCACCCTTTAGAAGAGAAGCTCTTGATGAAGGTAACACCTCTCCCAGGGCGGGTTTCAGCTTGTCTAAGGATTGGCAGCAGTGGGTCAAGGATGCCTGGCATCTTTCAGAAGATGGGACGAAGGAAGACTTTTTCTCTATTCAATACAAAGTTTTTTAACAGTTCCTTTAAAAAATTATTTTTTTGTTCTTTCGACCATTTGTTAACTGTCGTAAGACACAGAGAACATAAAATTTGCCCTTTTCACACGTACCACTTTAAGTACACATTTTACATGCACAATTCAGTGGCATTAATGGTGTTGTAATTTCAAGTGTCCCACCAGGCAGTTAGAGTGAAAACCTACTTATAAATTAACTGAGCCTAGACTCTAACTCCGCTTTATGCATATAAATTCTCAAAATATGTTCTATGGTTTTAACCTGATGCATTTTTTCCATGAATCTGACTACCATACGGGAAGAAAACGATCATGCTTTGTCAGCACTCTCTAGGAATTGTTCACCACTTGTGAGCGTCTGAATGTCTGTCCGCCCCGACCCCCCCCCCCCCTGCCTCCACCCGCCCCCCGCCCCCCGGCCCCCGCCAAAAAAATTGTTAGGTTGACACCGAATCCCCAGTGTGATGGTATTAGGAGGCAGCACCTTTGGGAGGCAGAGTCCTCACGAATGGGACAGGTGCCCTTATGAAAGAGACTCACAAAGCTTCCTCCCACCGCGTGAGAACTGAGAGAGGAGTCAGCCCTCTGGGTGCTGGGAAGCTGATCTCTCTCTCCAGACACCAAATCGCCAGCACCTTGATCTTGGACCTCTCCGCCCCCAGAGCTGTGAGAATACCTGTCTGTAGTTTGTAAGCCACGCAGGCTGTGTAATTCTGTCAGAACAGCCCAAGTGGACTAAGACACCCCTTCACCAACAATAGCAATGCTTCCAGGGATGTGTGAGCCACAAACTGACATGCTTACAGCAGTCTGCATTGGAGCTGGCACATCCCTGAGAAGTTCACACAGGTGTGGAATCCATTTTCATTACCTCTGACCATACACAAGTGTGTCAGCAGTTATATGTTCTATTACACATTCTCCTTTCTCATTTTAGATTATAATTAGGGTGCTATATTCTCGGGGGGGGAGGGGTGTGGGGGTGCAGGAAGAGACTGGACAAAAATCGTACACCTATGGATAAGGACGGGGGGGGGGGAAGGGCAGAGGGTGGGGTGGGAACCGGGTGGAGGGGAGCTATGGGGGGAAAAAAGAGGAACAACTGTAATAATCTGAACAATAAAGATTTAATTTAAAAAAAGTAAGTATAATAGATTATCTCAAGAGAGTAAAGGGAATCTTACAGGATAATTATTATACAAAGCAGGCACTGGATATGACAGGGCAGAGACTGTTGCTTTAAAATTTGCAGACACCTAAAGTAAAACCCAGTACTTCTGGTTCACTTATTTATCCGTGTATTCATGTATCTTCAGTTACCTGCGTAGTTGGAGGATTTATATTTACATTAGAAAAGGCACCGATTCCCTGCTGACACTCCTCCTATCAGCTGCAATCTTGTGACTGCCAATGCCTTCACCTTCATCTTCTTTTCATATTTCGCTTTATCCTCCCTGCATGTTTCCAGCAATAAAGCTTTTAACATTTCGGAAGGTCAGGTGGAGCCACGGCTCCGTCTGCTTCAGGAAGCCAACATAATCACAGGCCCCTTTGTGGCAATCCTCACTTTGTTCCTCTAAAAGCTGGGAAAACCATCTTCGTTTTCTCGGCTGGCGTTTCTACTTGAACAGCTGACCCAACATTAAAACCATGCCAAATCTGAATTCTTCACTCCATCAAATGTATTCTTCCTTGAGGTATTTGGGGTGTTCCTTTGATTATATATTTGGACATGCACATATCAAAACAACTTGAGGACTCCTACTCTTTTTATATCTCCAACAAGATAACTTTTTTTTTTTTAATTAGACAAGTAGCCAAAAGAGCAACAAAATAACAACAACAACCCCATCCCAACCCAACTGTACCATCTGTGATGTACTCATTGTCACATGCAAGCCAATACTCAGTCATTTTCAGGGTAAGCAATCCCTTCATTTTCCAAGATGAAATTTAAAGACAGTATTTCTAAGTTTATTACAATCTCCTTCCTACCCTCATGCATTCTGCTTGCTCCTCTTAGTCGGGAGGACTGATGCCCAAAGACACATGGGCCCCCATGCTGTGACAGAGGGGCATGCTTTGACTCAACCCTTGAGAGGACAGGGTGGTAGGGAGACGATGCCTACCCCCAAATCCGCGATTCCTTATCGTGCGGTGGATCTCCAAGAAACACAACAGATACAGAGGCAAGCAGGAGACAATCTGCTGTCTCAGGCCTCACCAGGGCCCTGAGATATCCTAGGAGTTGCTCATCTACAAGCAGAAATCATTTTTTACGTGCCTGCCGCATTTTGATACATTTGTCCAAGAAGCAACAATCCAAGTCACTCAGGTTCAGAATACATCTATTTTAGGTGCCACCTCAGTTAACAAGATATTTGCAGGATGTGTTCCACATGAATGCACTATGCTAGAGGCAGGGAGAGATATAAAGGTCCTAAAGAACATGAGGTCTAGGGCAGAGCCATATGTATACATACTACTATTCAATAATCAGACAGTACACAGTATTATAGATCTACTAGAGGATCTGGGAGCCCTCAAGGGATGTCCAACTGACGGCTTAGGCCTGCTCCCCACAGGCCTGAGCCGTCAGTTGGACATCCTTAGCACTGCCATAGAGGCGGGAGAGACTCCTGCCACCGCTGTTGCGCTTGCCAGCCATGAGCCCAGCTTCTGGCTGAGAGGCACTCCCCTCGCGGGATCGGGCCAACATTGGCTCTCTGACATCCCCTGAGGGGGTCCCGGATTGCAAGAGTGTGCAGGCCAGGCTGAGGGACCCCACTGGTGCACGATCAGGGTCGGGGAGAGACGCAGGAGTTTGGCCAGCCAGGGAGGGACTTGGGGAGGGCTCCAGGGAGTGTCCAGTCCGTCTTGCTCAGTCACAATCAGCTGGACCACAGCAGCAAGCTAACATACCAGTTGGAGTGTCTGCCCCCTGGTGGTCAGTGCATGTCATAGTGAGCAGTTGAGCAGCCTTAGCAAATAATTAGCATATTACACTTTGATTGGTTGAATGGCCAACTGGACACTTAGCATATTAGACTTTTATTATATAGGACAAGCATATAATCAGAAAAAGACCAGTGAGAACTATGTTTATCCAAGTATCATCATGGAGAACAGGCATTTGAGCTGGATCTTGCAGAAAGGATAGGCAATGAGTAAATAATGAGAGGAACAATTTTAAACAATGGAGCAATATGATCCTATTTGTGATTTAGAAAGGTAATTCTGGCAGTAATGCCAACAGTTGCCTTTTATTCACAAATATGGTGAAATTGATAACCTAGCCCCTCACCTTAAAATTAAACATCAAAAATCAAAGACTCTACCACCATTAAACCATATAGTGATGCAAAATTGTGCTTCGCTTGTGCAAGAGATTTTAATTGTATGGAAACTACGTTTTAGGCACTGTACCCAGTCCTAGAGATAGAAAAAGAGAGTTCCCCCTTCTTTCTGATGAGCTCCCATTGAAAAAGATGAGTCCGTGTGATGGGCTCTATAAAGAAAGATAGAACAAAGTGCACTAAAACCCTTAGTCTGCATATTAAAGGAGGTCAGGTGGAGAAAGAGTAAAGAACATTCAGGGAGCACCCACTCACACGTGTTAGTCAAACACAAAGAATGGAAGAACCTTATCTATAAAGAACATGTCAAATGAAAAAAGATGGCAAAGGAGATTGGAGCAGCAGAAACCCACCATTTAGGAGACAAAGGAAGAAGAATTGACAATAATCAGAGGGCCAGAAAAAGGGAATGGTCATTAACAATAAATGCCACAAAAAGGAAAAGTGCTGTGAAGCCTGAAGCAAAGCCATCAGACTTGGCATTGCGGGTGGGTGGTCACCGGAGTCATTTGCCAGAACACTGTCTGTGAGAGGGAAAGGCTGGCCCTGCCTGGGGAGGAGATGCAGGTGGACCAACACCAAAGCATCAGAGTCACTGACTCTTGACAGTGAATACTGCAAATTAACATTTTAATACAAATGAGATGTTTTTGTTACTGTTAATCCTCATCCTAGGATATTTTTTCCAATTGTTTTGGGAGAGAGTAGAAGGGAGAAAGGGAGGGGGAAGAGAGGGAGAGGGGGGGGGAGAGAGGGAGGGAGGGAGGGGGAGGGAGGGAGAGAGAGAGAGAGAGAGAGAGAGAGAGAGAGAGAGAGAGAGAATGAGAGAGAGGAACACAGATGTGAGACAGACACATCGATCTGTGGCCTCCTCCAACCAGGGCCAGGGAGAGAACCTGCAACCCAGGTACATGCCCTTAACCAGGAATCAAGTCCTCAACCAGGAATCGAACCCTCAATCTTTTGGTGCATGGGTTGACACGCTAACCACTGAGAAACACCAGCCAGAGCTACAAATAAGATTCTTAAAGAATTGTGCATGATTTAAAAAAATGACGGCATAAAAACATCAAGAATGGAGTAATGAAAGAAACTACGTGATAATCCCATTTTGTTCTAATTTGATTACAACAGTCCTCATAATACCCGATGGGGTATTTCAACGTTGAATTTTCATTTTTATCTTGAGCTTGCAGTGGCAACATTTTACTGTTGGCAGTTTGACAGCTATGCTTGACAGGGTCCCAAGACCTTAGTAGGTATCAGCTAGACAGATGGTCAAAGCACAAAGACATTCTGCATCTTATTTTTTATTTTCCTAGAGGTCTTTGAAACCAAACTATGTCATTAGAATGTTAGGCTTATTCAGCACTTTACTACTGAAGTAGTTGAGGAGTTTTAAAAGCTCTCCTTATATTTGCACAACTGAGATAAGAGATGACAAAACATCTATCCACTCCATTAAAGAGATGTATGAAAAGAAAAATGTTGACAAAATAGGGTCCCGATAGTCTGAAAGCAAATCATTTTTTAAAATAATAAATAATCTTTTAAATCAACATTCTTTTTGTTCAGTTAGTAGCGTAGAGGAGTAATGTGGATGGTGGTGGTGACATTTAGAATATTGTTACAAATGAAATTGCTTTTCCTTATAAACAAAAGCCTTATTTCCTAAGGCAGCAACATAGATGCCCAATGCTTTGCACTATATTTTTAGAGTCAATAAAATAATCCAATTATTTTGATGAATAAAAGCATAGGAGGGCAACCTCAAGTGACAATTATATATATCGGCACATGCACTGACGCATAAGGGGATTCATAATGTTAATCATCAGAATAACATAAAATTTAGCAATGATGTCACAAAAATAGCATTTCTCTACAGTGAAGGAATTTAAGAATAACTGGTATGAAAATCACTTACCTAGCTCTTCATTTTCAATGACTTCAAATGTGGCCCAGAGATCACCTGGGGTAGGAATAATATTTTTTAATGCTAACATATCATTAGTTAATTCTTCTGCTTCCATCACAGGAGATATCTGTAAAAGAGGCAAAACCCTTTTAAAATATATGTCAGACTCAGACACAGCCTGATGCTAGGATGATAATACTCGCCATGCACATGTTATGATACCCCAAGTTTCTTCTTTGCATGTTTAACCAGCTGCTCTAAGCACCTAGAAAAGATAGCCTATTCAGATCTTCTCATAAAATACATTCTAATGTGAGCGCAAGAAGTTATTGCAACTTTGGCCCAGCTGATTTGTCTCAGCGGTTGAGCACCGACCCATGAACCATGAGCATCGACCCATCAATTCTGGGTCAGGGCACAGGCCCGGGTTGCAGGCTTGATCCCCAGTAGGGGATGTGCAGAAGGCTGATCAATGATTCTCTCTCTCTGTCCTTCTCTCCAAAATCAATAAAAAGAAAACACATAATTTTAAAAAGTTATTACAACATAGACATAATCAGGAAGAATTATTTATTTATTTAATATATATATTTTATTACTTATGTGTCCTCATCCCCTCATTACCTCCCAACCCCCCACCTATGCACTCACCCCCCTGTTGTCTGTGTCCATTGGTTAGGCTTATATGCATGCATACAAGTCCTTTGGTTGATCTCCCCCCCTTACCCCCACCCTCCCCTACCTTCCCTCTGACAGGAAGATTTTTTTTTTTTCACTGAGTGAGCAGTTAGGTTACTCAGGAGGGAAGACTATACCTAGTCACACATGCAAAGACTGTCACAAGGCAGCAAATCCAATGGCCTCCCAGGAGTAAGACTTTTCACTCGTCAGCTCTATAATCAAGAGTTCACAGTGGCTTGGTTTATTATTCAGCCTGATGCCTACATTATACACAGTTGACTGCTGTCTGCCATGCCAGAGAGCCCCAGGGTTGTAGTGGTTTGTGGTGGGCCCTGTCCTGCCAAGTGACAGATGGTGAGATACCAAAGCGTGGAGCCAGGATTTCCGGGCACAGGGCAGGGTCTGCAGTGGCAGCCTGGGGCCAGCTCTACAAGACCCAAAGCCTCAGCCCGCCGCACACACACACCGCCTTCTTCAGGAACTTTGGGGGTTTCTGATTTGTTTCTTCCCGTTTTTGTTTATGCTAATCTGAAATTCATACTGGCCAAAAGCAAGCCGGCTTTCTTCCATGAGAATTTAGTTACAATGTTAAACAAATAAAAGATGTTTTAAGCGTTAGAATATTCTAACTGCTCATTTTCAGTAAACTAAGTATTTTAAAATTTCTTAGAAATGTGCTAACTCCCATTTCTCCAGGTCATTATTGATTATAAGCATATTGCACACATATAAACAATATACGTATTTTTCATTACAGGCAACTCCTATGGTCTATCTTTTCGGCTTTGTGGAATCCAGTACTTTCTTTAGAATACATTAATTATACATGAAGTCCACTGTTTTCCACTTAGAAAAGCCCAATACAGTATAAACTTAAAGGCAAAATAAACAAATAAAAAAAAAACACAGAACAAAAGACAGTATCTGGGGAAAGTAGAGAACTTCAAGCAGTAAAAACATTAGGTTAATTTTTTTAATGATGTTGTTCATCTGAATAGCTTTAATTTTTCTTTCAGTATAGCCTTTTCTTAAAATAATAAATTACTGAGAAACCAAACTTGCAAAATAATCAATAAAACATGTGCCTCAACTCCATTCTTTGTCTCAGGGAAAACCCAGGGCCCCTCTTCAGAACACCTACATTTCCAGGAGGGACACATGGGAAATCGTTTTTCTAAAGAACATCCAAGTCAGTGGAATGAACATCAGGTTTGGAATATGATGATCCAGGTTTGTGTCCTGGACTTAATGCTTATTAATTCCCAGTTTCTATTCTTATAAACTTGGGACATTACCTGCTTGGGTGGAGGTAATGATCAGCTGAGATAAATGCCACTTGAAAGATTTTTGGCAAAGGCTTAAGCATTAAGCAAATGTTAACATTTATTTTTGTATAGTTTTTTTTTTGCAATGTTTTTAAAGAAAATTTGCAAGGTGAAACTGGACAGTCCTTTGTCTAAATACTGTACTTAAAATAACAAAAACTGTACTCAGTTGTACTACCTTCTATTATGGCTTTCATTATTAAGATAAGATTAAACTGAGCTTACTAAAGAGTTCAGGTGTGGGTGGAATTAAGTCCTGGGCTATGAATACCAACTCTCACATTGGAATTGTGCTGATTAACCTGTATGGGTTCCTCCGGTTCCCTATTATCACCACCTGTGACAGCATAAGGCCTATGATGTGACCAAAGCCTATGATCACAGATCAGCTCCATGATCAGAGGAAGGCTACCAGTGCTACATAGTCAAAACACGTAATTATTGAACATACATAAACAAACAAAGATGATACACGTTTAACAAAACTGAGGTCCAGAAATATCTAATATTAAGTTAATCTTTAACTTTGAAAAAAGATAAGAAGATAAAGCTGAATCTCTCCTGCTACACGGCGGAATGCCTATTCCTTAGACAGAGAATGTATTCCTACTGAGTAGGAATTTGAAATACCACGGTTATTCTTCCAAGGCAGCCTAAGTACTAGTTATGATAGCACAACAAGGATTTTCTTAATTCCTTAACAAAAATGAATAATAGTCTTAGGAAAGAACAGAGTCATCCAATACTCAAGGAAATTGGTAGACTAAAAGCCAAAGTACAGGGTACAAGGGTGGGAGAATAATAATAATAACAGTAATAGTTATTAAACACTTGTGTGTCGAGCAATTTGCTAAGTGTTCAACATGTACTGGTTTATTGAGGCCTCATATCAATGCTACAATGTAAATACTATACTTTTTCCTCACTTTACAGGTGAGAAGATAGAGGCGCAAATAGAATAAGTCACTTGCCTAAAGTTAAGAACCTAAGAAGGAAAGGAGCAAAATGTAAGCTAAGGTTGTTTTCTAGTACCTACAAAAAAATCCTAACCTTAACTGAAAGCACATGAGATGTGCCCTTCCCAAATGACTGAAACATGGAATTCCCAGAAGAAACTGGTTTAAAAAGTCCATCCTGTATCAGTCGTGGTTTGAAATGGACAAGTAACATTAGCTATTGAGAAACAATAAAAAATTCAGAACGTGTAAATTCATTCTAACACCTGCAATTTCCAACAGTGGTCTTTACCTCCATCTCTTGGACTCACCCGGATTATAATACTGCAGTCGGGCTCCTTCCTCTCCACATATACTTCAGTTAACAGATCTCCAGCCTGGGAAACCTGGAAAAGGACAGATGTGAAGAGAGCAAGTGTAAGTCTGCTGCAAGAACACACATACAACACTTATGACAAAGCCCCAGTCCTATCTCTAAATATTTTATAATAATAAAAGAAGCCAATCTCTAGTAAGAGCGTGATGGTACCCATTCACCAGATATGGTGGATTAAGGACAAGGAATGTACAGAAATGTTACAATCAGCAACAAGTCACAGTGAGGCTTTTTCTCTCGTACTGAACAGTTGAGAGTCCTCAAACACCCTTATATTCTTACAGAAATAATGAATCTGGCTAGAATGAAATTATGTTTGCTACAAAAACAGAAGCTGTTCAACAAAATAAGAACATAAAATGAGCCATATAGAATTCTGCTCTAAGCTATAGTATGGGTCTAATACTAACAATTAAGAAAATTGGTAGACTAAAATATGTCCTGCTAAATTTTCAGAGATAATATGTCCAAAAATTGAAATCTGAGAGTAAATTAGGTTTGATTTGTACTAAAACTACAAATAGAAAAAGTATATTTGGAAAGAAAAAAATGGAAGTGAAGTAATAAGGTAGATAATAAAGATACGTTTTTAATTCTCTTTAGCCAAGCATTAGTGGCATTTTGGGTCACTACTATACCTGAGAAGACATTCTAAGTGAAGAAGATACAAGCCAGAATATAGAAAGAATAAGATATCGTCATGGATTGACAATATAATGTGAAAGTTAAAGAACCACACGAATCTCTGAAACATATTTTGAGTAGCTTTTTCCAGAAATTCCCTTAAGTGTATAACCACTTGGAAATAATATCCATCCTCTAATCTTTAATGGAGAAAGGATCATTCTGAAGTTAAATTTGCCTCAGAGTGAAACCTACTGAGTAAATTTGTGGGGAAAACATTAAAAATGTACTTTGGAAACGAGTTCTTAATTATTGTGACACTGTAGGTTTAGAAAAGCTGATTTCCCATTCTCCTTTCTCACTTTTGATGCTGTACAAAAATCCTAGGGAAGAGAAAATACAGGTGACATTTTTACTTTTCATTGTGTTTGCATAAACAACTCTCCAGGAAGGACACATTTTTAAAAATTAAAAAAGCAAACACCACAAACTCATAGAGTGAAGCCAAAAACAAGCCCAGCTAAGAAAGTTGAGCAGGGATAAGACATAGACACTTTCAGAAAAATACTCCAGATGAGAGCTGGAGGAAACAGAGAAAAACACAAGCGAATAAGAGATTTTTCCAAACACTGCTATTTTCCTCCCCCAATTATTCTATTTTACAGATAATATTTTATTCTTCTGTCTTATACGGAAGTAGAAACACATTCCAGACTCATTTCCTTATTGTACTATGAATATGGAAGAAGTACTTTGAATATAAAAATGCAGAGGGGTCCTCGTGCTTTATGTAAAACAGCACAGATAATGCTGTCAAAGAAGAGCTCTTGGGGTCACACAATCCCTCAGTTCATGAATGAAACTCTTCCCCAACAAGCAAGCACCCAAGAGAAAGAGCTAATAATGAGCCAGGTTTTTAGTGTTACAGCTAACTCCCCTGCAGGCTGCGTTAATTACTTTGGGTCAAAAGGGAGGAAAGACTCCTTTAGGAAATCAGTTTCAGAGCCTTGGTACTCAGGGATCTAGGCACTAGCATGAAGGCTTTTCCTCATCTCCTTCATACAGAATGATAGCTCAGGTGGCCTCTCTAATTAGGAGAGGATCGTTCAGTACTGAGGTGGATTTAAGGTTTGACTAATAAGGCAGCATTTGCCTCATTCTCTGAGTGCATCTAATAAACAGAATATATTAGACCGATTTCTATTATTGACATTGGTACCCTGAATCCTCTACAACAGTGGTTCTCAACCTTGGCTGCACATTAGAATCACCTGGGAATCTTTTTAAGATCCTGATTTCTGGGCCTCATCCTCCGGAAATTCTGTTTCTTTGTTATGGGGTGGGGCCACAACATTAGTAACAAAGAAACAGAATTTCCGGAGGATGAGGCCCAGAAATCAGGATTTTAAAAAGATTCCCAGGTGATTCTAATGTGCAGCCAAGGTTGAGAACCACTGCTCTACAAAATCCAGTAAAGAGGATTAAAGATCAATTTTAAGCAAGGCCAATGAACAGTCTTCAAATAAGGAGAGAGGCATCCTGGAAAAGTGTAGGGCAGCATGAACACACAAAGCCAATATAACGGGAGTGAGGAAAACGAGAGAAGATCTAGAAACGTCAACTTCAGACATAAATTAGCATATGTTACAGAGATCACATGAAACATTCCCACTGATACAATCATTCAAGAGCAGGCAAAGCAAAAGCATATAAGAAATAATTTATATGTACAAAATCGGAATGGATAGAATCACTAGGGAGTCTGAATTTTCAATTTACTCTAGTATTTTTGGCTTTAAATGCTTTCTGTGAAATCCACTGACATTTTCAATAGTGCTTTTATAAATAAAAACTGATTTTTTTAAAGGATAGTCTGATAAGATTAACACTGATTTTTTCCTTTTATATTTTGAAAAATTTACATGAATGAACTTTTGGCATTTTGCATCTATGCATAGCATGCTGCTGAATTACGTAACTATTTTTATGTTGGGTCTCCTTGCCCATGGATTTTACTTTGCTTCAAATAGAAACTTGACAATAAACACAACAAATGTATCTACTTACAATGGAAGTTTTGGGGTTTGTTTTTTTTTTTTGAAAAATTCTTTTTATTCTCTGGAGATCTAACTATTACTACTCACTTGAGTGTCTTTCCACTTGGTAATAAAGCTATTTTCTATGTCCATTTGTTTGACTTGGTCTTCTTTAACCTGTTTAAAATATAATTTGGGACATTCTAATAAAATACATGGAGTGATGGTACTCATCCTCACAAAAGCTTCTTCAGGAATTTAAAGACCAACAAGTAAAAGTAAATGAGAATGGCCATCTCAATCCGTGCAGGCCCGCACAGCGAGGGCAGACTTAAAGCCAACCACACAGAGCGGCGTAAAGGTCAGAACAGTTTATGATGGTGCTGCTTCAGGCTACAGAGCCCATCAATGGAAGCCCCTTTGCCGAGGCAGTTTAATAAGCAAAGGGGCAGATGACTGGTTTGTGGAGTCTATGTAAGTTGAGAGACAAGACTCATTTCTCAAACGAAAATATTTATTAAGTGCTTTTGAAATTTCCACCATTTAAAGTTGGATTTAACAAACCCATGAAGACAGCCATTTATTTTTTAATCAACGAAACAGTACACATATAAAAAATAAAGATAGCATGCAAAAGCCACACACTTTTTCCTAATTCTTTCATTTCTCAGCATCAGAATTATTGCACAGAGGTTGCTGTTGATCAAAAACAGTGAACACATATAGAAAGAAATAAAAAGAAGATCAAAGAGAATCCGACAGCTCTGGTGTCCTTTCCTATATAAATTAAGATACAAACAGTTATTTTCCTTTATTAAAATACAGTTTCTTTCCCTTTGCTAAGGAATATTGTGACCAGTTATTATAAGAATGTAAGAACTTTATAAGTAGTAACCTATTACATTAACCCGTTTCATTTCATCTGGTGTACCTACAGCCATGGAAAACAAGGCATCTTATAAAACACCATTTAATGGAATACTCAAAAATGACAAAACTGAGATGCCAGAAATAATAATGGTGCTAGATCCCGGTATATCCTACAGTTCCAAAGCCTGGGTTTGCTTCCTCTATTTGTATGTCTTTGAACTAAGAAACCATCCCCATACTAACAGTTTTCTAATGAAACATGAAAATATTAACTTCATAAAATAGCAAACTGAAAAGTCAAATAATTAGAACAGAGACGACTTAGTAAAGCCCACAGAGCAATATTTCAGAATTTTCATTTTTTCCAATTCAGTGCACAGTGAAAAGAAAACATGGAAACACTTTCAACTGCAGAATTTAACGGCCTGGCATTTATTACTGAATTTGTAAATTCATAATTTCACACCTCTAAGTACACATACTTAGTGCATACACACATACTGAGTAGGGAAAAAAACCACACATAAAAACACTGTAAATAAAAATATTCTGTCCAACAGACACCAGATGGTAAAACAGCTTTAAAAGTTTAAATCAATGACTATACTTTCAAAAGCTAGCTGTATCTAAAAAATTAAAGATCAAATATAACTAATACTTTGTCTTTATTTTTAAATATTCATAAAGATCTGAATAAAAACATCCTAAAATAAGTATTTTTGCTTGCAAACAGTAACAAGAAAACTATTTTTATGAGAACAAGATATAAAATATTTACCTCAAATATTTCAACATAATTATTAATTAAGTCCTCGATTACATTCACTTCTTCACTAGTTTGTCCCCGAGTTTGAAACAAACAGGATGAAAAGACCAAGGCCAAATTATGGGCGTTCATGTGATTGATTTCTGAGCATTTCTGAACCCTGTTGAAGAAAAGCAGAGCTCATTATGACACACTTCTATTTGAAAGTTTCATAGAACTGCAAGTCATAATACTCATTTATCATTTTAACAGATATTGAAGGTCTCAGATACAACGAAAGGGCACAGTGGTGATGTAAAGAAAAAAACAACAACACAGTTCTTTCTTCCAAGTAGCTAACAGTGTGGTTAAGAACATAAGAAAAAAACTACTGTTCAAGAATATCACTACAAGTTAAAAAGTAGTACTTGAGTGTTGATTTAGAGTATCCAAACAACTCCAGATAACGGGACAACCTATGGCTAAGGCATAAAGGTATGCTTGCAGAATAGTGTGAAAAGACCTGTGGGCCTGAAGCATAAATGAAAGAGGGAAAAGGGGGTGGCAGGTAAATAGGAAACAAGGCAAGAAAGGTGAGTCAGGAGGTATAGAGTAGAGAGTTCCAAATTCAGTGTTCAGGGCTGGGCTGAATGTCCCAGGAAGTGTATTATTAAGTGAGAAATAGACCTGGCAGCTATGTCTGTATGGTTACTCAAAATAGGATATTAGCTCTCAAAAAACAAATACCTAATTTAAAAACACAACTACACTTTTCTTGAATATAATAACCAAGGATGTCTTCTTCTAATGAAGAGAAGTGAATAGGAGTCAAATCTCTCAATCAGTAGACCACATGTGAGTCCTACAAAGATCATTTAAGTTAGTCACAAATGTAAATTCAAAAAGATGAAGGAAAAAATATATGGTCATCACCATAATAAAAGAACATTTACACTGATAAAAATGCCCGAGGTGAGAACACGAAGTCATGCACAGGGAAGTACCTATCAATGCTCCCTATTTGACACTGGCTGTACATATAGCAGCTGCTTAATAGCCTAATGACATCTGCAAACTTTAAGGACACATACTATATACAAGGGAGACCAACTCCATCAAAAGAATAAGCAAGACTAAGGAAGGTACACCTGCCTGTAAGAACAGAGATTCTAGTAGGTACAAGAAGTGAGTAAACATGACAGCAATACATATGATAATGTAAGAAACAAAAAAAAAATGCCAAATGACATAGCAGAGATGGAGCAAGTGCCTTCATCCTATAGGATTTACAAGATGCACAAAGAATTACAAGTTGATAGAGAAGAATGTAGTAACTGTGGACACCCCTCTCACAACCACTTCTGTACTCTTACCACACTATGGTGTGAATATCTGGAAAATTACCTGCAAGTCTGCCTCTGTTCCTAGAATTCAAGCATCTTATAGTCGGAAACTGCTGCTTTAACCACACTACAGTGCACAATGAATATCTTGTGAATGGAATTAAGGAGATGTTAGTCATGGGGAAGTGATCTTTTTTCTAGGAAAAAGATGGAATTAAGTGCTCGATCAACCTGACCCTATCCAAACTGACCTCAAACTTCTGATGACACTAACAGACATCACCACCTTTCTCGAGACTTCCCTCTGCAAAGGCATTCTCTTTCGGTACTCTTCATCTCCCTCCACTTTCTGAAGCGGCCTTCATTTCTGGCAAGAGTATGTACAACATAGTATTTTCCTTTATTTCTCAGCTCCCACAGGTTAGTTCCCTACTCCACTGCTCAGTGTCTTCTCACTCAGGCCTTCTCAGCAGAAGCCCAAGGAAACTGTTTCCTGATTAGTTTCTCTGCCTCTACTCTAACCTCTTCCCAACCCATCCCATTGTGGGGGTTATTATCCTAAAGCAGATTTAATCAGTCACTCCTGATCACTTCAAGGAATAAAATCCAACATGTTTTTCCATGATAGATAGGGCCTTTCACAACCTCCTGCCAGACAACTACAAACCATCTTGTCTCCCAGAACACCTATTTCCTAGAAAACACACTTCGCTCATGTCTTAGTATTTCATGCCCAGTTCGTGTCTCTTTAAATCAGAAGTATCTCTGGACCTCAACACACAATGAAGGCATCAGTGCCTCCTCTATAAGCCCATGCCTCATGCTAAAATTCTCTGTAATAAAATCTGTCCTGATGTCGCTGTGCTTCCTTAGGAAACACAAAATGCCCTATAGCACCCCACGAGTTCACTGTGAAGTCCCAGGACTCCTTGGTGCTCAGTTTGGGAATAGCAGACTTAGGATTTTGTTTGTCATTTATATATTACTAGAGGCCCGATGCACGAAATTCAGGCAGGAGGCTCAGCCCTTGCCGTCACCATGGCTGCCTCTGCCTCAGCTCCCCGCTGCCGCAGCTTCATTCGGAAGGTCAGACGGAAGGATGTCCGGTCTAATTAGCATATTATACTTTTATTATTATAGATTATCAAATATTTCTATTCACATGGACTTTGAATAGGCATTGACTTGTACATAATAGAAGGTAAAATATATGTTACTTGAAGAAAAGGAGAGCGAGAGGAAAGATGGGAAGGAATTCATTATCTCAAATTCAAATCTGAATTAAGAATGATAAGAATCATGATATGTAACTCATTAATAAACTGTAGGAACCTGGTCACTATTAAAATGTTTGAAGAAAAAATAATCTGCCCCAATGTCTCACAGGCACAAAGATAGAACTATAAGGACTATATTTATATGTCCCAGTAAGAAAATTAGTTTCACAGTAACAGAATTTACATGCATGAAAAGCGGTAGCTGGAAAAGGTGAAGAGACAAAGAATTGTGGAGGATTTCTGAATACAGACTCAAATGAAGTACTGTGAGCAGAATTCAGCTTCACAGAAATTCATTCAAGGGAATGTTGTGTCTATGCAGGAATATATTCCTTAAGCAATATTTATACTTAGTGAGGATTTTGTAATTAATTTTCGCTGAAAGCAAAACAAATCTTTGGTTTTAACCTGAAAGGTTATTTTCAAACATCCTCTTCCTTCAGGTGTCATTTCTCAAGCTACCATTATATCCTCCTCCTACCCTCCCAAATGCAGAGGACTACACGCCCCGACATGGAAAATGAGTCTGGCTCTTCAAGTGTCCTCATCTGATCCACAGTCTGACACCAACATATCAGGGCAGGTTAGATGCGAACTGATGGTGAAGAGGTAAGAGTTTAGGAAGAGCCCTCCTGCTAAAGAAGCCTGGCCCTGGACTTGCTTCGCTTCTCCGGCTTCCCCCGTAAATGAGTTTTCAAATTCTTGCTTATGCACTTGCAGATGCTATATATGATAATGTTTAACTCATTTTAAGAAACTCTCTAGTGCTATTTATTTGAAATGCACCCTAATTACAGAAAGAGACACTAAAGTGATAGTTAGTGGGAATTTCACTTTGAAACCATTCTTAAGATTGAGTGAGCGATTTGCAGTCACGTGTAGAAAGTGAACCACAGTATTTTAAATTCAGAAATAATGACTTACCAAGTGGAAGGTTTAAAATAAATTAGAAAATTCATGAATCCACCCACCTGTAAAGGTGTTCAATTATAGCTGCCAATGTTGCTCGGTTGACCCCTGAAAGAGTACTTATAAATGCTCCATATTTTTTAATTCTTTCCTTGTCATCTTGGGTATCTAGAGGTTAAAAAAAAAAAATCTTTAGGCCTAAGATATTAATCTGTGTTACAAATTTGCCTTTTAACAGTATTATAAAACAATATTACAATTGCATTTCACTAAGTGATATAAGCACGTTTCAACAGAAATATGCAAACTTCTATAATTCTGGTAAAGGACTTACATAAACATTCCATGGCTATATGCTGTACTTCCTATACTTTGTTAATTAAAAATATAGTACTTTCAAAACCCAGGGTTGTATTTTATCTTCTACTTTTTGGACTATTGAACTTCATCTAATAGAAGTATACTCAATAACTCAGAGTGGAGTGAAAATTAGAGATAAGCAAAAAGTATTTTAACTCTGTGACAGGCTGGTGTCGCTCAGTGGTTGAGCGTCAACCTATGAACCAGGAGGTCATGGTTTGATTCCCTGTTATGGCACCTGCCCGGGTTGCAGGCTCGATCCCTAGTAGGGGGTGTGTAGGAGGCAGCCAGTCAATGATTCTCTCTCCCTCTTCCTTCCTCCCTCTCTGATATCAATAAAATATGCATTTTTTAAAAATAGTTTAACTCTGGCTATGGAAAGATTTCACTATTTGTATGTTAAAATGACATTTCTGTCCTGTTTTTCTCTTGTGAAATCATAAAAATCTTCCCCAAACTAAAATCATCCGAGAGCTATGAACTGTGAGTTACCCAACAGCCCTGGTACTTTCAACTTGTTGGAAAAGGAAAGCAGACAATGGAAGAATAGGTAACTACGATATTGACTTAGAGCAGGATGGACCCTCTGCCTAAGGCATGGACAGACTTGGTGAATCATGGAAAAGAGGACAGGGACGAATTTCTCTCTGCTCTCCCAATCCCAGGAAGTCAAATACTTGGAAAATTAGACACAGGAATCCCCAAAGTTCTCGTCTCAAGAAGATATGTAATGGTGGTTTGGTCTAACCTACTAGCTCACATGGGGGAAATAAAAGACCGTTCTTCAAATAAATAACTTATGCTGACTTCGTAACTCAAGGGGATTGCACTTACATACTCCTGCTCAATTCCCAACTACCTTTAGAAACAAGACTTCTTCATTTTCCATTTAGCCCTGCCTATTCTATTCACAGAGAGCCAGCAGCACATTGATGAATCTTTAAAAGTACATGGTCATCACTAAAGGGCATTAGGATCCTTGGGGAGGTAAGAAACTCCGTGACATGTTTTTGGAATGCACTCCTATTCAAAACTGAACCTGAGAGCTCCTTTGTATCGAGTTGGGCTGCAGAGATCTATGAAAGTAAACACCGTCTTACCCGCGCTGGTAGGTGGATGACTCTCCAAAAGCAAAAGGGGCAAATGCCCGAATTACATTTGGAGATTCTACTAGATTAAGAATTAACTATCATCCCTAGTATAATCAAACATTTACCCTCATGTCATCCAGTTTTTAACTGCAGGAGTAATTGTATTATTCAATACAAAGTAATTCATATTACTACACTTATAACAAGAAGTCAGGCTAATATAGTAATTTTCACAAATCTTATAAAAAGAAAATAAACGACATTTCCAAATCAAAGCTTAAAAAGTAGAAAGCAAAGCTTAAGATAGATTCAGGTCACAGAGAAAGTATAATGAACTACCCAACTAGCCACAGACACCAGACAATTTAATAGCATTCTTAGAAGAATAATGCATAGATCATATAAACAGGTGCGACGTCACTGTAAGGATTTCCTGGCCTTGGCTGCACGGGACCCAACAGAGCTCTCCTACGAGGTCACCCAGAGAGTCTGGTTGAACCTGGTCAGATCCAGCACAGGGCCCTTCTGAAAGGTAAGGGCCAGAGCTATCCTGGATTTAAACGAAAAGGACTTCAAGGCTATTTGACTCCATAGTCAAAGTCTTCTCCAAGTCAATTCTCAAAGACTTCACATCCAAGTGAAAGGTGAATACTTCCTCCTCTGACAAATGCTATCATTTCCCACCTCCCTCCTCCTGACAGACTGACATCAAAGACATCTTTGTCAGGGAATCTGAAACTTCAGCAAAAATGTATTTGTCACAGATTTTTGATCACTAATTTTATAATAAAGACACACTGTATGTATTTTTAAGACAGATACTATAAATAATTTCATGGTTATAAATTAGAATAAAATCTTTTTAAAAGAAAAATGAGGATGGCCATGTTAACAGGGCTTACAGAGATGTATCATCTAATTCCATATTTTATATCCCAGAGAATTACACAATCAACTCTTGTTGTGATTCGAGTTAAAAACCTATCGATTTGAGAAATATTAGGGAGCAAATAAAAGACTTCTGAATTATGTAAAATTTGGAAAGCTTTATTTTAATAATACTACTCTTCCTGTTGGCACTAGTAAGGGTCATTCTTAGGATAATTTTTCAAATTATGAATGTTTTGTAATATCATTTCAAAATTAATCCCTTCAAATATCACATTTATGTTTTAGAATAAACAAATATTTTCAAAGAAAAAATACCCATACCTTAATAAAGGAATATATTATCAAATTTTAAAACAGATTAAAGTGCAAGAAATAAATATATTAGTAAATTGGGGTATAATTCAATGTTAAATTTTGAAAATCATTTTGAAAGCATTAAATATATGGAAAATGCTTGTGATTTGTTAATAAAATGAAGATTTATATATAAGTTATAGGTGAGGGGCAAAGACGATAAAATAAAATGTAAAATTAGTTCTAGTAGAAAGATGGGATTAAAGACACTATATTTGACAGTATTGTTATAATTTTCCTATAAAAGGAGTTGTTTTGAATTACTCGATATAAATACAGATTTACTGAAATCATTTTGACCAAATTAGTCATTTAATGAACTACTTTTCTAGAGTAATTTCTTAAACAGGTTCTCTTACACTGTAGCAAAGCTTTTTAACTTCATTAAACAGAATCTAGAGAAAATAATACAGTAAAAAAATTGTCATTATGTACTCCAAAGAGGAAGATTAAATGACAAAATGACACAGAAAAGCCACATGAGCCATAAAGGAAAATCTTAGAAAACTTCCATTTTAACCTTAATGAAAAATTAATAGCATACATGGACTTGCTTATAACACTTCCCAACTTCAAGTAGAGTAAGAACTAAGAAACCCACAGAAAACTAAGTATATAAAACATTACTTAGCAATTATTAGTATAAATTCCTTTTTAGATGAATATAAACAACTGCTGATATTTACACAATTTTTCTTCTGAGTCATATGTACATTTTCGCCTCCAATTAAAACTTCAGATCATCAAAGAAGAGTTTAAAAACCTAGCTAGCCAGTTAAAAGACAAGCCTTTCTGATTATATACATGACAGGTATTACCTAAAGCAGAGATCCAATATGGATAGAGCTCCTTAGTGAGAAGCGCATCGTCGATGTCGGACAGAAACCTTTTCAGCACGCCAGTCACATCTTCAAGCTGATGCTTTCCAGCCCTCAATTTAAAGCTTCTGGCATCTTTTTTGAAACTCTCCAGGAGTTCACTTACGTGCAAAGGATCGCCACTGTTTTGATAGATATATTTGCAACCTAAACCTTTGTTTAAAAGGAAAAAAGATTATATGAAAAAAAGTCTAAAATCGAAATCCACTTTGATACCTTAAAAATTTGAACACATTTTTGTGCTGGGATGACGAGCAAGAAGAAATCGTTACCTGAGTTGATATAAACATGTCCAAGGGGGGAAGGCTTGTCCCCCTAATTTTAGTATTTACAGGGTAAACCCGATGAAATATTCCATCCTTGACTTTTAACAAGACTCTGGTCAGCCCTTTGCCCAGCTGTTCATAGTATCTTCTTAAATTGCACTTTTATAGCCAGTGCTCTACTTCGCTTAATTCCTGGGATAAAAACTTGCCTCCCCTTTCCCTGACAAAAGTGAGGCTTCCCCTTATAAATTTCCTCAATCCTCTGCCCATTAATTTGCATATGAATGCCTGTTCCCACCTTCACCTTCTTCTAGATCAGTGGTTCTCAACCTTCCTAATGCCGCGACCCTTTAATACAGTTCCTCATGTTGTGGTGACCCCCGATTTCATTGTTACAAATTGAACATAATTAAAGCATAGTGATTAATCACAAAAAAAATATGTAATTATATATGTGTTTTCCGACGGTCTTAGGCGACTCCTGTGAAAGGGTCGTTCGACCCCCAAAGGGGTCGCGACCCACAGGTTGAGAACCGCTGTTCTAGATAAAGAGTTTGGTCTTCTTTTTTACAAAGTTATTGATTCATCGAAGGCCCAATTCCCACTCTATTAGGACGATCTTCATCAAGAATATCAATGACAACCTATTTTCTAGATGCAATTTGGTTTTTATCTAATGAGAATTCCCTGCAGCGTTTGACACTCCAAATGAATTGCATTAGAATTATGTTAATCTCATGGCCTTCATGGCATAATGATACCATATTCCCCAGCTCTTCCTCTATGGCTACTCTTCCACCCTTCCATTTGTTTCTGCTCTAGTATTTACTGGTGATTCCCGGAATCCAAACTCAATGCTCTTCACTCCCCACTCCCCACAGAATTATCTGGGTAAACCCACCTAACCTCATTACTTTAACCACTTACATATACTTTTTCACCCAGGTTTTAATTTCTAAGACCCCAAACACACACAAATACATTTTAAGAAACATATACCATATACATGCAACACACACTCACATACACACACATACCATACTTACACATATGGACCAATCAAAACAAAGAAATTAATTTCCCAGCTCCGTTCACTATTTCGTCTCCCAACCTCTACCTGTTCTTTATTTGTTCCTCTATCTTGATATATGGCGTCGCCTTTTCCCCAATCCTTTCCAACTCAGAACCTTTCTTTCTCATATTCCAGATTTAGAAAACGAAAAACAAACAAACAACTATGTCACATAGATTTTTCATTATGACCTCCCTTCTTTCCATCCTCCAGGCTGCTATTCTGTCCACTCAGTTCCATACTAGGTTTTTACAACTCCCTGTCCATATTCTTGTGCAGCCCATCTGCCTCGCCAATGCCAGTATGATCTAAGATGCAGGTCCACCAGTGTCACCACATGACTAAAAATCTGCATAATGCCCTCTCACGGCCTACAAGGCAAATATGAGGATTTGATTACAACATATAAGTCCCTACGTGAATTTTCCTTAGCCTCCTGCCTCTTTTATCTTTCCCCTCTTCTCACACCAAGTTCTGGGCATAGTTAACTACACAGAGTTCCCTGAACAGACAATGCCCCTCATGACTCTACACATGGGCACACCCTGTTTCCTCCTCTACCTTCTAATAAGCTCCTATTTTCTCTTCAGACTCAGGGTAGGCACCGCCTCACCTTTGCAGCCCTCCACACCCCCCCCCCAACTCTGGGTGCGGTTTATTCCTGTACCAACCCCAGAGCCTCTCTGCCACAAAAGTATGTACACTTGGGATGTAACTGCCCACTTGTTTGTCCTTGATCCACAAATCTGTAAAGTCCTAGATGGCAAGAGTCCTGGTTATTCTCTGTAGATAGAAGTTACCTAGTGCCTAGAAGAACTCAGCAGGTATTCAATGAGTGACCCCTTAATGCAAGAATAAGCAAATTCTACAAAAAACAATAATGACTATGTTTCTGAGATACTGTGTTCCTAGTTAAGTGAATTTCTAATAGCTGGTAATCAAATAAGTTAACTGAATGTGAATTACATAAATTAATTTCCCCCAAGAACTAACTATTGCAACTCATTTAAAAAAAAATTAAAAGTCTAAAAGTTATACTGTGAACTCTGTCAAGTTCAAATCTTGACACAATGAACACACACACACACACACACACACACAATGGCCTTTAAATTTTAGCGCAAAAGTCAGAAAGTTCAAAATAAGTGTGACTTAAAAGGCTCTGGGCTGACCACCCACATTCTAAAATCACTGGACATTTTCTAATAAGATTGGGTTTTTCCCCATGTTCTGCTCATTAAAAACATTAAAAAAATAAAGAGTCTTTCGCTGGTTCTATTACTGTAATATGCAAGTTAATGTACCTTGTGTTAGAGTTGCAAAGTAGACATAATGTATGAAATTCAGTTGAAAACAATCTAATGCTTAATGATTTTAAACTCAAACAAACATCACAAAGTAGCTTCTGATTTCCCTAGAGAAACATGAAATTGTATACACTGGAGGTAGTCGAGTTATTTTAATCATTTGTCAGCTTACGAGAGACTCTGTGCCATTATGAAACTAACACGATGTAAACATTCCCAGTGAGGTTACGTTCATGCCAAAACACACCGGCAGAATGCAAGCACACTAATACTGAAGAGCGAATAAAATGAAGATGATGACCACCCTTCTCCCCCATTTCCAACTAAACAGATGATTACAGCTGATAAGACACACAGACACATTACCATGGGAAGAAACTTCACAGTAATGCCCACATAAAGTGATTAAATACATAGTCACATTAGACATATAATTTACACACACAACAAATCTGAATATTAATGATAACTGTTCTTGGATTACATATGAAATAAGTAAAAACACGTAAGATAGTGCTCTTCTTAGAAGAAAGTAGATTAATGTACACATGTTACAAATTTTCAGAAATTCTTTTCTTCTTTTTGTTATCTCTGGTATTTTGGTACATGTCAATCAATTTATTGTCAGTTCTCATGCAGAAACACATGATTCATGGATCTGTCTTTAACTTCCTACTCCTATGGCTGCATTTCCAGGACCAAGGTCAGCGGCTGGCACACAACAGACACCCAAAGAAGTAAGGAACCAGTAACACAGTGTTTCACTGCAGCTCTCTCACTGAGATAATCTCTTTCAAATTAAAAACTCCCAAACACATTTCTAATTCTAGAAGAACAAATAAAGTTACTACACCTTCAGAAATACCAGACCAATCATTTTACCCTTTTCTACCTTTACAATGTAACTCAATGGCATTTATCTGCAAATTAAAAGTAGAAATATTTTTATACTAAAAAAGTAGTTAAGACTTTTCTATCTTCTACAATATTAAGGAAATATGTAACAGAAAGAAGGACTTTGAAGAATACATAGTAATTTGAAATTGAACATGAAGAATAAAGGTATACTTATATTCTTTGGGCACATCTAAAATACTACCTTAGCACATCAATAAAACTGGACCATGTAGGTATCGAGCTGTTTGGGTTTTTTTTTTTTTTATTTGTACGCTATTCAAAGAAAATGTTATAATGAAGTCAAAACGGTTACAATCAATATCCGTGTGACCAATAGTATGGTAACTAAAATAAATACATACACACTTGTATGCCTGCTAAAAAATTCTTCCCCATACTGTCCCAGCATTCACCACTTCTAAAAACATGCCGAGGCAGCACACTGCATTCCCCTTGGTTTCATCGTGGGGTTATAACATCTGAAAAACAGTCTTTAACCTATTTTTAATATACATTTCACAACATATATCCTTTCAATATGTTATTTAAATGTTTATGTGCGTAAAGGAATCAGAAAATAGTTAAAGTACGTTATATCATTTTACTGGGCAAAGGAATGGCATTTAACTGAACAGAGACTACATTTATATTTTCACTGATATACTTAACACATATAAAAGGCTCTCATTCAGTCCAATGGATACCATTTAAAAACTGTAAGAGTGATACCATGAGTCTGGGGGTTGAATGAAAACTCGGTGATACGTACCATACTGCGTAACAAATGCTATACAGCTGTTCACGATGATGGGAACATCGTTTTGGCTGAGCTGCTGATCCTGCAAAGCATTTCCATCTGTACCTGCTGCTTTCTCAATTGCAGCATGCCAGACTGTGAAATCCAACTTGGTGTGCCCGTGGATGTACAATGTTCTGTGAAGTTTAAAGAGCATTTCACATTATAGTTTTGCTTTAAAAAACTCTTATGTCTAGACAGATGATCCTTTAAATCCATACACAGGTGATCTTGTCTCACCCAAGAGAAGAAAAATCTTCCATCTTTCACCCCAAATGCCTCTTTTTCCTGCATAGAGGGGAGGCAGTTCTCTGGATTTGTGATCTCACCTCCTTTCATTCCCCAGTCCCTGTCATTCTCTTTCTGAATAAATGAACTGACACTGTTCTGGTAAGCATCACCAGTGACTTCTATTGGATATATGTGGCTGTGTTTTTCAAGATTTTAGAACTGTTTATGATTTCATTTCTTTATAAAAACAAAAGAGAGAGGGGAAAAAAACTCCACCCAATTTGGCTTTGTAGCACAATTCTTTCTGGCTGTTCCTCCTATCTTTTTGGTCAGTTTCTTTTCCAAGCCCACCTACTCCTTTTGAGAATGAAGCTGTAACCTCGGTGAACTCACATGAACTCCAAGGCCTCTCCTGGGACAGTGGTTTCAATCCCCGTATGTAAACTGGTTAACTCCCAAGTCCCTATCTCCAGGCTATAATTTTGTTTTACAAACCAGATCTCTATGTAATCAAAAAAGCAAAAGCTTAAAACAGCCCGGCTAGTGTTGCTCAGTGGTTGAGCGTTGACGTATGAACCAGGAGGTCAGGGTTTGATTCCCAGTCAGGGCACATGCTGGTGTTGTGGGCTTGATCCCCAGTAGAGGGTGTGCAGGAGGCAGACAATCCATGATTCTTTCTCATCATTGATGTTTCTATCTTTCTCTCCCTCTCCCTCTTTGAAATCAATATATATATATATATATATATATATATATATATATATATATATATATATATGTATTTAAAAGCTTAAAACAGCTGAGTGGGGAATCCAATCACTTCTAGAACTCAAATTTCAAATTTTAGCTCTTGCACTTACTTCCTTTGTGACCTGGGAGAAGGTATCAAGCTTCTTTGGGCCTCAGGTTCATCACTGGCCCAATGAAGGGAATAGCTCCTGCCCCAGCACTGGGTAAATGTGTATTAAGAACTAAGTAATAAACCGTAATACTAAGTGATATCGATTTTTGGACACCTTCACCGGAATGTGCCACAAGCATCTCAATCCATTCTACCTCCTCACGACAAACTGGTGCTACAATTCTCCATTTATCCCACCAGAAACTTAGGATTAACTGTAGATTTAGTCCCCGCCCCCACCTGTCACTGCCACATGAATTCAGTCGCAAAACGCTGTCGGTTCCAGTTCCCTGACACACTCGCTTCGCCCCCTTTGTTCCAATGCGGCCGTGTTTCAGGTCTTTATTACTCCTGAGCCGATACAACCCTCTGCATGGAACTCCTTTCCCGGTGCTCCACCTCCCTGGCCCCTGCTCCTTGGGGCTGCCAGAATGACCTTTCTGAAATGCCAAGCTAGTGATGTCACTTCTTGGTCCCTGTTTGTCTATAGCTCTGGAATTTTCAAGACTAAAAGGCCTTCATGCTCTGGCCCATAATTCCCCTTCAACTTTGCCATTGACCTACACTCAGGGCACACTAAACAATCACACTGCCTTATCCTGATAATAAATATTTCCTGCTCTCTGACGGGCCACTCGAAATCTTCCCTAAGGTTTACTCCAGGTGATCCTCCTTGACACTCTCCCTGATAGCCCTCCAACGCTTAGTGGTAACAGGTGCCCCTCTTAATCCTGAGGAGGCCCCCTGCCCTGCATTATACCACCAGCTCCATGTCTGAGAATATTTTAGCTGCTAGATCCAAACATCATGCAGGCGACCAAGGAAAACATTTCAGTATCTGTTGTCATTAGCAGAGCATCTGACATTTAGTAGGTACATAATAGTTTCAAAGTCCTAACTAGATATAAAAATGGATTTATTTAAGTATATTCACTGATGTATTTAAGTATATTTACACCAAAGTAAAATGATTTAATCTCCATTTCAAACTGTAAGAGGGCTACGTTGGATTCAAACAAAGAGAAAGGCATCAACTGCACAAACTCTGAGTTGCTGTGGTTTGTTGTTGTTGTTCATTTTCAGGGGGAGGGTAATCTTTTACTTCCCTGATAATAGATGGGCCCTAACTTAATTTAAACAGAAAATAAAAGGCCTTTTTTCCCCCCTTTGGTTTATTTTCTTGAAATGCTCCCCTAAGAAGACAAAAGTTACTGACACCTCACCACGCTTACATCCACAACTTCTGGACTCACTGTAACTACAGGTCCTTCAGTAATGTCCGCAGGCTTCATCTCTCGCTTTCTTTATATATTGTTTTTATTTTCCCACATCACTACAGCAGACCTTACCTCCAGGGTTTGTAATTTTCTTTTTGAAGAATTCTGCTACTCTAATGTTCCTGACATGCTTTCGCTTTTTCGTTTACCTTACACATTATCTTTAGCTTGAAAGCATTCTATTGCTCGGTATATTTATCTAAACGAAATTGTATCACTCAGCTAATGTTCCTGAGAAATATCAAGCCCCTACACTGTTTGACCTAACTAACATCTTGCTAAATTCAGGAGTTTAGGTAAAGAGAAAATTTTACACTCATTTTTTTGAGTTTTAATCTCATGATTAAGCTCTAAATTTAACATAAAATATTTAAAACTGTTTGCTTTTAAACACAGTACTTCAGTGGGTGAGTATTTCAGCAAGCAGTGAAACATCCAAAATACAACAGCCCTCCTACAGTACCACTGTAATTCTGACATCAACAGTGAATGTTCCAAACGTCAAACTCCTCTGTAGTAAGAAGAAATCCTATGATGACAGGTTGAGCTGTCTCCTTGTGAACTAGTGAGGGTTAGAACAAATGACAGCTCCTGAGTCAACCTGTCAAGGACTGAATCCTTAAATATATCATCTAGTGCAGCGGATGCTTGACATTGAACTGCATCAGTCCAACAACTTTCCTCTCTGATGCTTCTCTAAGCTCTGTGCGCACCGAACAAAACATCAAAGGTATTTTCAGCACAAATGCTGGTGGAGTTTGTGACTCCAAGTGTTACCAAACAACCACGCTACCTTTCTGGATAAGAATTCCAAAGAAACATTCATTTATATCTTCAGCATCTGAAAAGTAATTCTGAAGAATTCTAAGTACTGGTATAGAGAGAATTATTCTAATTGGCCACTGCCCAAGCATAAATGTTAAAGGGTACTTCAAAGTCATACAGAGAAATATCCCTATATCCTATAACAAATCAAATCAGTTCAGTAAGATCCTATAACAAATCAAATCAGTTCAGAAACCAAGTGCCAGGATGAATAAAAACAATCTTCTCAAAATTGCAATATAATAACCACAAAGTGTAGGCTATCGTATTCGAGCCTAGTCTACTGACAAGAATCAGAAGTGTCTTCACAAATAACAGAATCAATAAATTTGTATAAAAAAATTCTAAAAAGCAAATAACAGACTCCACAAACATGACTGAACAGATAATATCCTAAGCATTTAAAAAAAAATAAAAGCAGTGAATCTCCTAGTATAACAGCATTTATTCGGTCCCCAAATGCTTTCTTTTCCTTTCATTTCTGAGAGAGATTTTTGCTGAATGGAGTATTTTAGGTTAATAGCTGCTGGTTTTGAGGTGTTGTTTTTGTTTTTGTTTCTTTTTCTTTCCCTTTTTTTGTGCCAGCAATTGAAAAGATTTCATTACACTACCTTCTGGTTTACACTGTTTCTAACAAGACAGTCTCATCTTTTGTCCTATGTCTAATGTGTATTTTCCTCTGGGACTTTTTTTCCTCACACGGGTTTTCTGGAATTTGATTATGATGTGTCTTGATGTGGTCTGCTTTATCATGCCTGAGATATGATGATTTTAGTACGTGTGGGTTTAGAGTTGTCATCAAATTCAGAAAATGTTTGGTCACATTTCTGCAAAGATTTTTTTTAGCCATCTTTCTCTTCTCTCATTTTCGGATTCCAATTATATTGGGGCTGCTTGTTATTATCCCACAGGTCACTGAGGCTCTGGTGATTTTAATCTTATGTCTCTGTGCTTAAATTTGATCATTTCTATTGTCATGCCTTCATGTTTATTAATCTTACAGAGTCCACTCTTATGTCAAGGCAATCTAGTGAAATTTTTTCAGATACTCTATTCTTTGGCTTTATAAATTCCATTTGTTCATTTTTTAGTTACCCATATTGTTTCTTGCTACTGTTTATATTTTCCTTTACATCTTTGAAAATATTTGTAATATATAATATGTAAAAATCACTGCTTAGAGTATTTGCTAATTCCATTACCTTTCTCATTTCTGGGTCAATGCCTACCAACTGATTTGCAGCTTTTTCACATCGCTAGTAATTTTAATGATATGCCAGACATTAGGAATGTTAACTGGAGTGTCAGGATTGTGTTGTCTTCCTTTAGAGATGTTGATGCCTGTGAGAACATCCTGTGCCTGTCTGACCCTGGGTACTGCATTACGTGTAGAGCAGCTGATCCTTCAGAGGTCTAAAGCTGAGTTGGGTAGAAATAGAGCAGCCTTTACTCCGAGGCTGGCTTGGCCTTTACACTATATAGCGTTACTTTTCTGGGGTCTTTACTAATGCCCTCTGTGTTCAATGAGGGCTGTCTAGCATGGATGGAAGGGATCTCTACACATACCTGAACACTGCCTATGCTCTGGGATTGTTCAACCCACAGCACACCCATGGGAGCTGCCTTCTGGAATTTCACCCTGAAAATATGCAGATGAGCATGGAGCCGAGACGGCTCATCCTTTTGTTTTTCACGTATCTCATATTTGTATGCTTACATTTTAGTATATAGAAGGGGCTTTGAATTGATTGAAATAAATTTTCAAGCAAATATATACTTTAAAATCCACCTTTTGTTAGTCCTGTATTCCCTTTAACAAAACAAAAAGAAAATCACTTCATAATGTAAATTGGAATACTCTTCCTTTTTGCAAAACCTGTGGGGGGTGGTAAGATAAGAGAATCTCTTGTTTACCTTGGCAACATTCAAATTAAAGCATCTCTTTGAATTAAATCATCAGAAAGTTATAAAAGCAGTCAAGCTGATATTGTGGGCAATCGGCTACTGTTTAATTTGCAATTACATGCACAATTTAGAAACCACTTTAGGATAATTCACCCTCTGGAGTATTGCTAACATAGCTTCCCGAAAACACAACTCAAGGAGGGAAAAATATCACATGGAGTGAGTTGATATGAAATAAGAGCCTTAAACTTAGGTTGTTAATCTCCTCAATTGAGAAAAGTAGTCTGTTTCATAATTTGGAACATATAGATATAATGTGTTTTCCCCAGGAATACTTTCTTTATGTCTGGAATTTGCAAATAAAAGTGAATGCAGTCAGGCTTTGGAACCATTAAATGCTTTATGCTCTACTATAGGTAAACCAAGGAATCTTAAAACACACACACACACACACACACACACACACACACACACGCCCTGGTCGGTGTGCTAAATGGTTAGCACATCTCACTTCACAGTCAAGGGCATGTACCTGGGTTGCAGTTTGCTACCAGCACCTGCCACCCTCCCACCCGCCATGTATGCGGGAGGCAACCAGTCCATGTGTCTCGCTCACAGGGATGTTTCTCTCTCTCCCTCTCTCCCACCTCCCTTTCATTCTCTTTGAAAAGCAATGAAAAAAATAACCTCAGATGAGGATTAAAAAAACAGCAAGCCGAAGTGAAAACACACCAGTCTTTTCTCTTTCTGATAACACAGATGAGTTACTCATTCATGTTTACTGTATTTTTGCAACCAACAACCTTTCAGTAAAAGCTTAATTATAGGTTTGTTTGACAAATGGTTATACAGTTATGAAATGTGAAGATGGTGAACATAGGAGAGTATTTATCAGAAAGGGATATGCAGAAGTGTGGGCTAAAGTGCAGAAATAATTTCTAAATTTTAAAAAAAGGATGTTGTAATCTACTAAACACTGAACTTAAAGTGAATATATAACCTACTGTCCAGGAAAATGCCTTCTGACCTTGTGATCTAGAACAGTCATTGAAAAACAATAGATATTCAGAAACATGATTTTTTTTTCAAACAGCAATTCTGATTGAGGCGTAACAGAGAAGCACAGGATCTAGTCCTGGTAACAGCACCAAAGAGCATGCCAGAAACCCCTAAGTGTAATCGAGAAAGCTTTATTTTTCCAAAATAATAATGTTTAAAGTATACAAAGAATACCCATTAAAGCGACACCATCTGGAACACCTTCTGTTTAGAGCTTTTTAGAGCAAAAAATGCTCTGTATGTGGAAAATATTATTGCAATATTTTTCTGTCTAAAGGCATTCATGCTCTGCATATAGAGAAAATGACCGTGAAGATTACAATATATATCTAAATAGTGACTTTATTCAGTGCATGATTATCAATTTATGAACTGTTCCAGTTCAGAGGGTTCTTTCTCCTCCTTGCCTTTAGGAACATTAATATATTTTATCACTTTAATCAAAGGTAGACAAGGACAAGGGGAAAATGTGAAATTAATTCATTAAATTTACTTATGATTTCCTATTCCGGTTCTAGCAGTTACTAGCAAAAAAAAAAAAAAAAAAGTTTAAAACTTACAGCTGGTTGGTTTCTCGCTCTTTCAATTATTCACTATCTCTATATGTCATCAACATGAGTAATTGGAAGTTGTTTTATTTCCTAAAGCCACAATTTTATCTGTCATTGACAAGTCTAACACAATCTACTTTAACACGCCTTATTTCCCAAGGGGCTAATAGATCATAAGAGAGATGAGAGAGAGGGCACTGCAATGAAATTCTCTTATTTGGACATGACATTAAAACAGCTCTTAAACAATCACGCCTATAATTAATGGGCTTGTTTGAGTGGTGGGAGAGAAGTATATATTCCCTATCTGGCTAATGGCACAACCATTCGTAAAGTCACCCAGGCCAAAAGCTCAGGAGTCACCTTACCTCCTAGTTTACAAGGAATTGAACACCATCAGACTGGTGTCTCTCTCAATATCCTACCACCAAATCTAGAAAGCTACCCACATCAAAACCACTCATCAATTCCTTTTCTCCTTCTGTTATAATTGTTCTCTTGTCCTCTCTTATACCTTCCATCTCTCTCTTTTATTTTTTTAAATAATAGGATCATAAAACTTTAACCAACATAGAATAAGCTGTATTTCTGAAACTATAATTATTAAACATCAGTCTTATCTCTATGGTTTCAAAGATTGGTCGAGACAAAAAAAAACCCTCTTATGGCCATGTGAGAGAGGATCCATTGGAAGTTGAGGTGAAGGTCACCATATTAGAAATCATTTATCTTCAGATAAATATTTGAATCACAAACTATTTTGAAATTTTGGGTTATGACCAAAGTCTGTACTATCTGGGCCCTTTTCTTACTTTTAAAATTGAAAACCATCATCACTCAAAATTCGATATACAAAGTCTAGTGGGGTTTTTTGGTGAAAAGTTGATTTAACTTGTTGGGACTACTATCTGGGGGGAAAAAAAAACCCTCTCAGTTCGTAGGTGGCTAACAAATGTATATGTAATCCCATAACAAAACATGGAACACTACTGAATAAGCCTGAACCTTCCTGAATTAAAATTTTTATAAGCCTTCATGCTTGAATTCTAAATTGTTGACTCCTTTGTGTCTCTTTCCCATCCAAATCTAAAGCTGGACAAGTCCAAGCCATCTAAAAACAAACGGCACACACATTCCCTTTCTAGGTCAAATCCCTTCTACTTCGATAATCCTACTAAGCTCCAGTTTCCTTGGCAAACTAACCTCACTAACTGTTTCTGTGTACTCTGTTCCTAGCCTGCACCTAACCCGGTTTCTGCTCTCTCACCTCTGAGCTTCTCAAAGTCAGCAGGTGCAGTCCGCACCACTTACTCAGGGAGTATCTGTCCTCATCAGGCAGCACTGGACGCTTCTGACTCTTCCTTCCTTCTTGAAATGCTCTTTCTAGGTTTTGGACACTCTCTCTTGGTTTCTGGATTCACTCCCTGGGCAAACTAGCTTAATATTCCAGGATAGCTACTCCTCCTGACAACTGCCCCGCCTCCAAAATGAGGTGCATTCACCAAGGCTCCATCACGTTACATATAATGACCTGTAAGGCCCTATAGAATCTGGCCCAGGAGTATCTCTGAAATCATTACTTCCCACTCTCCTGTTCATTCAAATCTCCCCAGTAGCTTCCTTGTGGACCTTGAAAATGCCAAGCACAACGCACTAGGGTCTTCAAAATAGCCTTGCCCTGCTGCCTGGAACATTATGAAGACTGCAGCATGGTCTGCTTCTTCCCTTTCTGCAGAAGATGCCTACCCTCACCCCTACCTAAAACAGAACACTCTCCATCAGCCGCTCTGTCTACAGTTTGCTTTAAGCCAGTTAAAATTTATGGACACAATAAAATGTAATTTTCTTTTCTGCTTCTCTTCTGTTCCCCCCATTAGTGTGCATGCTTCATGAAGGCAAGGACCATGTCTATTTTATTCATCACCATATCCTCAACAGTTACCTGATGCACAGTAGATGCTTTGTATTTATTGAAAAAAGTGAATAAATTAGCTATGCATGAATCACATTAAAAAATACTTCAGGATATTATTTATTCCTCACATATCTACACTGAAAATATATTTATAACTACCAAAGTGCTTCCAAATGCTTAAATGTGAATGTCCCAAAGGCATCTAGATCTACAGAAAATTATAATAACTAGTGTTACTGAGTTTCTCATGGCAAATACAAAAAAATATGTAAGCTTCACTCATATACTCTTTCTACTGAAGAGTATATATATATATATATATATATATATATATATATATATATACACACACACATATAGACACACACACAATTCATAAAATGTCTAGCAGGCTATAAAATCATGGATTCTCCCCAAGGAGATAAACAGAATATCCCACTCCCTAGTTATTAAAGAGTCAAAGACAAAAACGCACTTACCTCCCTTTCTCTACCAAGAGCAAAATATCCACTTTTTCCCCATTTTGAACCATTGTGCTGATAGCTAGAGGGAGAAGAGAAAAACATCAACATATTTCTTAAGAATATTTTACTAAATACCCACTAAATACACATAAAGACACAATTATTAATACTCCTTAGTCATATATTTTGGAGTGAGTCCTCTTATAATTTTATGTAAAAGATACTATTAACATATGCAATAAAAATTGTGTCCAAAATATAAGATGAGGGGAAAAAAACCTTACTTAGCTCTTGCAGTCTTCTTAAGTTCATTCTATCTTCCTGAACTTCCTGCGTTTGAAGGCAAAAACGCAAACTAGACTTGTCCATAGCAAACCAGCCTGTTTTCCACTGATCCAGGGCATGGCAGTCTTTGTAGTAGAGTTGACCAATCAAATCATAATTAGCTTGTGTTAAGTTTTCAGCAAAAAAGGGAACAAATTGCTGTTACAACAAATACAGAGAAGTAAGAGAGTGAATATAGGAAATCCCTTCCTTACCTGCAGATATGAGGGAAGGCAGGAAAATTATCTTTGATTTTCTATCTTAAAGATTTAGAAGTAACCTAAATTTCAGAATAACTTTTTAAACTTGCTCTCAATCTTAAAGGTGAACAGCTATTAACGCAGTTTCAAGCGGCAACATCTTAAACCATTTTTCTCCATAAATATAGAATTGAAAGAGAAAGACATTCTCTCTGTTGATGTCTGGTACTTTCCAAAATGTCAGCCTTCACTGTCTTCATTTGCATCTTTTACTGAATCTGCCATTTCCCCTTTGTGTATACCATGAGTAAGATAACTACTCATAAAAAGATATTCACAGAAACGACTTTACAATGATGAAAAAAAAATCTTAATCATCAAAACATGACCTTTATTTGAAGAATAATTTCCCCGGGGTCCGATATTAATTTCTTCTCTGCTTAGGGCTCTAGGAAGGTAGCCCTTAACCTCTTTGATTATAACTTTTGAAAACGTAATGAAGTATGGACATTCTTCCCAGAATCGTGTATAAAATTTTCGTGGACCTCTAAAGCTCAACCATAGTCCCCAAGTTGAGAAACTTCTCTGGGTTGAGGGGAATAATGCAATCTTTAAATACCTTAGCTATTGCCTCTGTCCATCTTCTCTGGGCTTGAAATGTTTCAGCTCCGAATAAAAACGCACGTTCTGAGGGCAAATAGATCTCAAAGGTGAAGATGGGCCTATGGCACACACGAATAAAACGATACCGCCGGTTATGCTCGGCTCTTATGAAAACAAATCACATGACTGTCAAGTTTTTTTTCATTAAATGCATTCTGAAAACTGGATAATGCTGTGAAATCAATCTCACAGTTTTCTGCTGATGGTACGTATTTTATTCAAATGAGTAAATGTGAATGTCAGCTCCTTCCTATAGATAAAATCAGAGTAACATCCCTTTGTCCTGAATTCTTCCCTTGCTTTCTCATCCACAACTTAAACTATTTCATGGAACATGCTAAGCGTGTATGCTATTACCTAAAGACCTCAAAATACCCTATATCATATAGTTATCTTCCTTTTTCCTCCTTTTTACCCAAAGCCTGTTACATATCCCTCATGTTCCAATTTACCTCATCAATAAGCTTAAAACCATCTCGTTTAATTTATTCTTCCCTTTACCGTCAGTTTTTCATCTGGTTAATCATACGTTTAATCTTATCAGATCAATCATAATATTTTCTCAACCCACTTTTTAAATCATCTCTTCCTCTAGTTAAACTCTCGGTAATTAGGATCCCTCTTCCTCTAAACTCTTCCTTACCACTGTGGCCAGCTTTCTCCCAAAACTGCTTAACCCTCTGTTCAAACTCTGTAATATGCTACTTAAAGCAATTCAGAATCTGGCTGCTTTCTCCTGAACATCTATTTGTATCAATATCACTCTACCAAGAATGTTTTATTTTTAAATAACTATACGCTGACATAAACTCATGTTATTTTAAATTATATTTTATTTACTAATTAAGTATCTTAATGCATTGAATGCACTTATTTTAACATTCCACAATAAGACACAGTAAACTGATAATTCACTTAGGATAAAAGCTCTGTTAAATTAAAACAAAAACAAATCAACTAATAATCAATTTCGTTTGCATAAAAAATCAAACTAGATTTATTAGAAAACAACAGTCACCTCAACTAGAATATATTGATCATTACTTAATAATGTTTCATGTAATATCATGTAATGGAAAAAGCTTTGAAAATCTCTTTTTCATACAGAATTTTCATTAAATACTATGCTCCTTTATAGTTAACTTTTGCAGATTTGGTTTTTGTATTTTCTCATTAATTTCATCACAAAATGTGATGAGTAACTTCCACAACAAAGATCTTTGATGCTGTTTCTAAAAGTCCTCATAGAAATTTGTTTAACTAATCTGTGAGATGATATATTAAATAATGCTTACTCTTAGAATTGCAACCTTTCTGAGACAATTAAAATGTCAAAGTAGATCTTTAAGAAATTTAGCACTTCCATATGTTACTATATATACTTAGTATTTTGCTGATATTAATATGAATAAATCATCAACAGATATTTTCCTTTGTCATCTATTCGAACCATGGTGCCCTAAACGGATGCATAAAATTTGCCCTTAGTCCACTACTTTAAATAATGAGTATGTCATAAAAATTATAGGACTATATGTCATGAAGGAATTACTATAAATTTACTTAAGATTAGATGCAAACATGTCAGCCTTTCATATTAACTAATGCAATATTTTAATTTTCTCTTTTGTGTGAATTCCCTAAGGAACTTTCAGAAGCTGCAAAATGAGTCGGCTTCAAGAATCCACTTAACCCTTCCATAATAAGCAATGGAAGAACCGAAATAACAAATGTCCTTAGAACACATGTCCTTAGAACACTTATTACCTGTATGACAGATACCAGACATGCTTCTACCTCCTGTCCGTGGAGTGACAGACCTACCCGGTGTTTATATAGAAGTCCTCTTTGTGCACAGCCAGGCAGATGACATTACTGATGTTAATGGTGCCATTGGGAGTGGTAGACTTGTCATTTTCATAGTAACTCAGGAAGCCTCCTTCCAAAACACACCACTTTTTATTTGTCTCTAAGAATTTAAAACAAAACAAACAATTGAACTGCATCATAACTCTAATTTAAAAAAAAATACACAGTTTAAATAATGAGTGGATTCAAATAAATCTGCTAATTTTCTATTCTGTGTAAAGAGCATGCTCTTGGTTCATGGCATATAAAGTTGTCATACTCTGCTCTCAAAATATTAACAATCTAGGAGCAAGGGCTATACACGACAAAAATAGCTATGACACTGATGACCAGTGAATCAGGCAGAACCAAAAAGGACAGCTAGAAAAAACACTGAAACAGCAAAGACAGAGGTCCACATAGACTTGAAAAGTAAGACTATGGCTGACCTCAGGTGTGCAAAGGAAGAAGGGGTCTGAGCATGGAGTTCCCTTAATGCCTTAATTAGAGACTTAAATTCATCACTATGACCCGGAGGCCAAAAGGCCAAATCCAAGCCTTCACTTGTTTCTGTAAGTTTCACTGAAATGCAGCCAGACCCACTCATTTACAGACTATCTGTGGCTGCTCTCTCGCTACAGGGGCAGATCTGAGTCCTGGCACAGACTATCTGGACCACAAAGCTCAAAATACTACTTTTCAGAAGTCTGCTGAGTTTTGATTTGTTGTTGATGGTGAGCCATTAAAATGTTTCAGCAGAGGATTATCATCAGATTTGAGTCTTACACACTCTGCTCACTGTGAAAATGAATTTGAGAAGGTGAGGCCAGAGGCAGGAAACTAGTTAGGATAGTGTTGACAGAAGTCTATCTGCGAGATGAAAACAGCCCAAAGCAGGCCAGTGGGAGTGTAGTAGGGAGAAGAAAAGAGAAAGAGAGAAGGGAAGGAGGGAGAGAGAAATGAATACATGCATTGTGTTCTAAGGACATAAGCATATATTGATTGGATGCATGAGGGGGAACTAATTAATGGTGACATTATTTTTAGCTTTGATTACAAAACAGACAGTGATATCTACCTTTATTTAAAAGAAAATAAAGTATAGAGTTTTAGAGCATGTAATATAAATTTCCTTTTAGAGCACTGAATTAGAGATATCTTGGAAACCCAAGTAGAGATATATATTAGGTGATTACCTTATGGATTTGCATCTTGGAGCAAACAAAGATCTTGATAACTAGAAAGTCTATAGAATATAGGTAGTATTTGAAAACATAAGTAACCAAGGAGACAATCTTAGGGAAATTAAAATTGTAAAGAGCTGTCAACTATACTTTAATTAAAAATAATAATTATAGCCGAAACCGGTTTGGCTCAGTGGATAGAGCGTCGGCCTGCGGACTGAAGGGTCCCAGGTTCGATTCCGGTCAAGGGCATGTACCAGGGTTGCGGGCACATCCCCAGTGGGAGATGTGCAGGAGGCAGCTGATCGATGTTTCTCTTCCATCGATGTTTCTAACTATCTATCTCTCTCCCTTCCTCTCTGTAAAAAAATCAATAAAAATATATTTTAAAATAATAATAATAATAATAATTATATATATAGTAACAGATGTAGAGGGGTCCATGAAAGCAATGAAGCAAATGAGGAAGAGAGAAAAGGGGTAGAGTATTTAGAAAAAGAATGATTGCTGCTAATAAATAAGCAAAGAGATCTAATAAAATAAGGGCTGAAAAAATGTCAGTTGGTTCTCATAATAAGGAGGTAATAAAGTGGATCTGACTGTAGATCCAAACATTTCCTAATTTTGATCGTCGTACTGTGGATATTTCAGAGGAATGCCCTTATTTTGAAGAAATACGGACTGAGGTACCTAGGACTAATAGGCATCAAGCAATTCTGAGGATATGTACGCCCATGAGTAACAGGTAAAATGCTAATATTTGGGATGTCTGCTGAAAGCTATATGGGAATTCTTTGTACTATACTTGCAACTTTTCTGTAGATCTGAAATTATGTTACAATAATTAAAAATTAAAAGTTAAAGAAATATTTATTGTCACTCATTAAATTTCCCTATATCATAGGGTGGGGTAGTTTTGAGAAGTAGAACAAAAAAGAAAAATAAGAGTGTTTAGCCTCAAACACCGGCACAAGGAGAAACACTCCCAAGGTAGACCCCTGAGAGCTGTAGGGTCACTGAATTCTGAGAAACTGACAGCCAAATGAAAAGCTGAATCATAACCAGCAGAAGAAAACCGGCAGGAGAAGACAGCACCAAGAGTTTCTTTATGGGTCCTGGGAAAGAAGCTAACCAAGACCCAATCAATCCCTGATATACTGTTCCGGGGCCTCAAATTCCGAGTCACAGAGTATATATAACTCTGCACACTTACATGGAAGTCACAAAAGGCTATTATGTTTAAATGAGTATTTATTGTAGATTTCTAAAATATAAGAAAAACAAAAGTTAAAGAATTTATCAATTGGAATTATGAAATGATTTCGGAACAATGTACTCAGATGCCTAGAATAAATTCATGGAGAATAAAGCACAAAATGTACATTTGTTCAGTACACAGCTGGTCACTGGCACATTTTAGGATTCCACCCAGTCCTTGGGCCAGTGGTTCTCAACCTTGGCTGCACATTAGAATCACCTGGGAATCTTTTTAAAATCCTGATTTCTGGGCCTCATCCCCCAGAAATTCTGTTTCTTTGTTATGGGGTGGGGCCACAACATTAGTAACAAAGAAACAGAATTTCCGGAGGATGAGGCCCAGAAATCAGGATTTTAAAAAGATTCCCAGGTGATTCTAATGTGCAGCCAAGGTTGCGAACCACTGCCTTAGGCAGTGTGTAAACCAATCTAAGGGGAGCTGTTTGGAATAACAACCATCAGGTGGGCCCTTTCAGGTGAGAATCAATCATGGAGGGAAGCCACTCTCAGTCTGAAGTGAAAAGAAAAATTTCATAGGAAAACACAGCTTTTGAAATAGTCATTTATGACTGCAAAGATATGTTTCTAAAGCAGCAAAAAATGCATTCTGAACTGCAGTCATTCCATAATTCTGGGGAGTCACAGGAAGGGGACAGTGCTGAAAGCTGATTTGGCCAGAGACTCAGGTTACACATGAAGTTGGGAAAGGGAAGCAAGATTGCAGGCTCAAGGCAGAGACCAGGCCCCCGGAGCCCCACATGACAGGTGTTCAGGAGTTCGTGCCTTTCTCAGCAGACAAGCGGGAGCCCTTGGACAGTCTTAAATAAAAAGTGCCAAATACATGATGCATACAATAAATGTAAATGAGGAACCTAATTATGCAAATTTCAATGGGAAACAAATGATAGGGCTCTTTAAAAAGGTGAGTACAAACTCATTTCCAGTTAGAAATATGGGCCTGAGGAGATCTAGTTCTACTGCATTATCATCACTCCTACCCTTGATTAGCTTCATTTTACCGGTATAAGGAAAACGGGCCGGAGGTCAGACAAGGGAGGCAGAGATATTACCTTTGAGGATTTATAATGACAAAGCTGGGATAGCAAATCTTGACATTCCTATTCATTTGGGAAGCAAGGAAAAGCTTTAACAAAATTATGTCGGATTGCATTGGTCTGCTTAGGCCAATTTGGACACGGTCTGCAGACTATGACCTTGAGAAATGTCGATACCATCATGACACCTTGTTGGCTGCAGAAGCAGTCTTACTGTTATTCAGTTACTCAAAGATATCCACCAGAAACAAAGCAGGGGCCACTCTCAATGAATAACCCTAAGAATGTAAGTTGTTTAATGGATAAGAGGCCATGGGTACAGCGGTTGGACTGACTGGAGGGGCTGTTGACTCCTATTCTATCTTAATGTTTAGACCAGGGAAGACAAACATTACTAGAATGTCCTCAAGCACAGGTAAAGGACTCCGGAGGTGATCTATTGAAATGCGGCTGTGGAGTGCTATGGATACCACAGTTTGACACCTGGGCCGTCACCTACAGCCGGGAGAACATATCTAAACTCAAGGGCCAACTGGAAACCGGAAGCAGCCCCTCTGCTGCTCCGCCTCCTCCTCGTGGTCGCCTCATCACCACACTCATGTGCCATGCATTCTTCTACACACTTTATGTTCATTAACTCACTCCTAGAGCAGGCCTCTTAGGCCATTCCTGTTATGACAAACCCCTTCCTTGTCTCCTGTAGACAGGCACAAAGCAGCCCACTGGCTTTCCCCGGGTCACACGAGGGCTTAGCGTCAGGGCTGGAGGTGAGCCAGGCGGTCAGCTCCTGAAGCTATGGTCGTGATTCCTTCACAGGCTACCTCCCGGAGCCTGTTACACCTCTGAAGCACATACGCCCATTTTTAATGTGTTAGGGTAGAGTGGAGGTCATACCTTCTAACACCTATGTGCACAATAAGGCTGAGATAATTCAGGTAAAACTATTATTTGTAGAAAGCATAAATAAGTAATTTCCTCATGAAGAATTTCCTAATCTGATTGTATTCAGCTTCCACTGAAACTAAGAATACACACTAGGTATCCTTTTCATTTTAAGCAAATGTGTTTTAGCCTTGAAGAAACATTTAAAAACGACACAAGCTAGGCACTGAACAGATCATCAAAAATCCTCAATGCTAATCTATGAAATTAAATATAAATAAATGATACAGCTTCTAATAGTAAGCCCTATCAATGACTTTCTTTTTAGAAATCAAACACTGGCGCTGGCCAGTCTGGCTCAGTGGATAGAGCATTGGCCCGCAGACTGAAGGGCCCCAGGTTCGATTCCAGTCAAGGGCATCTACCTCAGTTGCAGGCTAGACTCCGGCCCTGGTCCGGGCATATGTGGGAGACAGCCAATTGATGTGTCTCTCTCACATCAATGTTTCTCTCTCTGCGTCTCTCCCTCTAAAGAGAAAATGTTCCTTCCACTTTCTCTCTCTAGAAATCAATGGAAAAATATCCTCAGGTGAGGATTTAAAAAAAAAAGAAATCAAACATTGTGTCAACAAATCAAAGTAAGATGCTAAAAGGAGAAAATTCGGTTGAGGGGAGAAAACAGAAAACAAAGGCAGGATGCTATTCTTCAGCTCTGTACTTAGGTTTAACAGGAGCTATCAATCTTTCTTTCCATGAACACTAAATTGAGAAGGAAAAGAAAAATACAGATCAGTCTTCATAACCAGAGGCTAGAAGAACTTCAAACCCTGAACACCTGAGCTGACAGTTTGAAGCCTCCGTAACTCTCTGAAGGGCCGCACGCACTCTGTTCCCTGGCTTTTTCTCGGTTTTTAATCATTTTGCCCCATGGCGTCCGGACAAGCACTGATGGAGTGGTGCGGCCCATTCAGAGGCCAAGGTGGCAACCACACTTTAATCTCTAAATCTTTCCGAATAATTCATCTTTCCATAAAGCTGGCGCTCAATAGGAGTAACACCACTACAGGATCTTGAGGGCAAAGAGAGAAAGGAAAAAACAAAAACACCAGAACTTTATGTTTCTTGGTAGTTTGACTTTTTCTTCTTCATTCTTTTCTATTTTTATTTTTATTGACTAAGGTATTACATATGTGTCCTTATCCCCCCATTTCTTCTTCATTCTTAAGTAGGCTCTTTCTGAACAAAATATGCTTTTTTGCCAGCAATGATACATGTTTGTACACAGGGGAAAAACAAAACATTAACAAGTCACTTACACTTTTACACTGGTAGTACTGTGACTAGAGAAATGGTCATTTATTGGACAAGTAGCTACCACATGATTACTATGTGTTGACACAGTTTTAGGCACCAAAGATTTGATAATCCCAAATAAACCAGAAAATGCTGATGTTTCGTTGGGCTTTCACTCCAGAGGGAAAGAGAAACAAATCAATGAAGGAGAATCACCTTCATGCGCTAAGTGCCAGGATGGAAATAAGTGGCAGACTATAAAAGGAAGAGCTGGCAGTGGACACAAACTTTAGCAAAGTGCCAAAGTGGCCTTCTGAGTGGGTGGCACTGAATTGATCCCTGAAAGAGGACAAGGAGCCAAAATGGGAGGGGCCTCCTTGCAGAGTAAACAGCAATTGCAAAGGGAGGCAGAAAAGAAGAGGCATGTTGTAGAAACAGACAGGAAACCAGTATGGCTTTTGGAGAATGGTTTGGAAGGAACTAGAATAGGTATTGGCAGACAAATAGGGAGGCTGTAACAGCCCAGGGAGGGCATGATGGTGCTGGGGCTAGGCTATGAGGGGAGATGGAGAGTAGCCAACTGATTCATAACCCATTTTGAGTTTGAAAGGATAGACCTTGCCGAAATATTGGATGGAAGAAAAGAAGATGATCAAAGAATACCCTGCCAGGAGATTATATCCAATACAATAATTTCTGTGTGTGACATAGCCAAAGTATAAAAGTTCAATTTCATATTATTTAAAAAAGGTTGTTCCAAAATGAGAAAACATCCCTAATTAAATTGCACAGAGAATGCACTAGTTTCTATTTTTTAAATTGTAACCAAAAAAAATCTATAGTTAATTTTAAAAGATAAAAGGAAACGATGATTTAGTTAAAGTTTAAAACATCAGTCCTCAAGTGATTAAGAAAAAAATCAAACCATATTTCAAGGAAGTCTATAAATGGTATAACCACAATTGTCAAAAAATAACTAATCTTATTTTTAGCCTGCAGGGTGCTCATACTTTATTGAGAAGCTTCAGGAAGAAAGTCTTCTATTTCAAGTTCCTATTTCATCCTCCTACAATGGTCTGAAGAGTTAAGTCTAGGATCTCCTACTCTTGAGATGAAACATTCTAGAAAACTTGTAAACTTATTTGGAAGTACATTAATTGTCTTATTACTCAATTATTACTTATTACTTAACTAGAGGCCTAGTGCATGAAAATTCATGCACTGGGGGGAGGGGTGTCTCTCAGCCCGGCCTGCCCCCTCTCACAGCCCCCAGGGGATGTCCTGGCAGATCAGGGGAAGGTACCGCCCCCATCACCCTGCTCTGCTGCCAGCTCTCAGCCCTCACTTCTTAGCGCCGGCCCCACCCCCCCACCCACTGGTGGGTGGGGCGTGATCTGGGACCAGGCCAGCTGTGGGAGAGGCTGTGGGAGGTTGAGGCACAGCAGGTCATACCTCGTCCAGCCTCTGTGCAGGCGTGGCACCGGGCCCAGGCCTGCACCGCTGCCTTTGTGACTGCCTCTGTGGAAGGGGCAGCACTGGGACCTGGACCACACAGCCCCTCTCCCCTGCCTCTGTGGAAGGGGCCTTGGCGCTGGACCAGCCCACGCTGAGGCCTCTCCCGTGCGCCTCTGCAAAAGGGGCGGGATGCCGCCTTCCTCCGCTCCCAGGGCCGCCACCTCTCCTGCTCCACTGGCCCTCGGCCCTTGCAGCCGCGGTGGCTTTGTCAGGAAGGACATCCAGATGGTCGTCCGGAAGGCGTCCGGTCTAATTAGCATATTACCCTTTTATTAATATAGATCAGTATAAATAACTGCTGTAGTCAATTCACAGATCATTCAGGTACTTCCTCCTTTCTGTTCGGTCAACTTTGGACTATTTAAGGGTTAAACACTGGTAAGGAGGAACAGATGATGAGAGAATGTCTGTGAAATTCATCGTTCATTATTGAGTTAGGGTGAGTTAAGAAAGTCATTAAAAACCAATTGTTGAAAGAAGCAAAAACATCTAAATTCAAAGAATAAAAATGCTGTGCCACTGGCCAAAGTGCCACAATAACAATTATAACACAGCTCAAATGGAAAACACTGCTTCGTGCTGAATTCCTCCATTTTTTTTCATGTGCAAATCAGCACAGTATCAGCTGTCTTACCGAGTTTTTATGAGGATTACAATTAATGTATGTAAATACCTAAAGCCTTACTAAAGGGCTGCTACTGTTTTCAGAAAAACCTAATCAAGTCCAGTTAATCCCAGGAGAATTCTGCTTGGGGAAATACTTTTTTGGAAAGAAAGCATTTACACTGAAATAATCACTTCAAGTGCACAAGAACCCACATGAACACTTTAAAGTGAGTTCTTCGTCCTATTGTTCCTTTGCTGGAGTAACAGAGCTGGGTCACAGCACCCAGGGAACTAATGCCAGGCTCGGGGCCTCGGGATGCCCACCGTCACTGGGCCTGTGGAGCTTAATCTCTTACATTCTCTTTGTCCCAGGAAGACAGAGCTCATAGTTTCCTGCTATATTTCTAAAATTAGTTCAAATATTTGTCACCTGAGCATGAGGCCTGTGTCTTTTTCATTTTGGTATTTCTAATGCCTGCTTAACAGATGCCTGACACAAGGAGCTGATGGATAACTGCCTACAGGGCCTCAGCTCAGGTAATTCCCAAACCTAGAATATAGGCTGCTGAACCAAATCAATTCCCATCAGTATTTGGAAATCATGCTTAAGCTTTATTTTATACACACATACACACACACACACACACACACACACACACACACAGTCCACCAGAACAAACTGAACTCCCTAATATGACTTAGTATGCTGATAAAATAAGCACTGAAAACTTGTCACTTCTTCCTCTGTGTTCACATTTACCTATATTATCTCCCCAGTTAGGGTGTCTGTCCCTCAGGGAAGGGGCTGAGTTTCACATTTCTTTGGAATAACCTTTAAAACCTGAAACAGAACTGGTCGGCCCTGCGGTAGACATCAGTGAATTCTGTTGAGAATTCCCTCAGCATCCCAAACCGGTGGTAAATCCCTGTTGCAGCTCACGAAATATTATCTGTGCCTGGAAGCATTTATAAATCCTAAAAAAACATATTTTTCTACCACAAGATCAAATCTAATATCTTAAGGGGAAAAAGATATCAAAACGTAAACCTAATTGTTTTGATAATGAAAGACAGTTTTATCGGTAACCAAATCTAAAAATAGCAGGGAAGATACCTTCCAGCAGCTTTTTCTCTGCAGGGAGTTTGGAGGCGGCAGAAGGAGCCTGGTACAAAAAGTCACAGAGGAACGTGCACTGGGCGGACTCTGGACTTACTCCACCTTCGAAGTGAGCGTCGTGTTGAGGGAAATCTGGAGAAATTGCAGAAATAATGCATTTGACATCTAAAATGTAAACAACTTCCCCTTTGCTTATGAATATGTAGGGGAGGTTTGAGCTAGAAGAGAAACTACTTCAAACATACCACAGAATAAATACACAGACATATTTATTTTACTTTGCATAAAACTTGCAAAAATAGGCACTTACGTTGTGTTTATTATTCATATATGAAAATCGGATCTGATTTTGGTGGAGATGATAATGTAGGATTAACTGTTTTAATCTTCCATTTGTAAGATCAGAGAAACGTAAAAGATTTCCTAGACTTTTTCTTAAAATAAAATGTAGTCTGATGCACCTTCCATCTTGTTGGTAGTTATAGTTTTCTTCATTCTGCTGGCTTTTCTTATTTGAGAAATAAACACATATGGGCTTCTGCCCACTTAGGGACACATCAGAAGAAACCGGGCTAATGAAGGGATGGGGGCTCACCTGAGAACTTGTTGTGGTAGAGAAATTCCATCTGCAGGCTCTGCCCAGCCTTCTTGGCCAGCTGGTAGGGGGTGCTGTGCACGGGGTCTCCGGTTGCACACATGACGTCTGCTCCACTGAAGAGCAAAGCCATTGTTTCCAGAACATCTGATTTCACCACAGCAGCACACAGAGCCTGGCCATTGAAAGAAAATACAACTCTTAAAGGAAGAAAATGCAGTACTAGCTATTAAAATGAGTGCAAGTCTGTCCATTTACGATATGAAGTTTGTATTCCTTCTTAACTAAGAAATATAATTATTCGTGTGCCCTGAATTAAACAATAGGCACAAAAGGCCTGCTTTGCATGAATTTAAATTATAACCCAAGACCTCCAAGCCTCAATTCATTGTTTTGTAGCTGTGATGTTCCAAACCTTCTAATCCAGAATATTTGCTCTGGAAGACACTTTTTCTACTTACATACAATGATAATGACTGATGCTCAGAAAATTCTAAATGTTTCAAATGTAATAATGTATCCACTGAATGTTTTGTCATATTAATGTATGTACGCATGTGTATGTGTATGCATGTAATTTCCAGCTTAATTGGGATCTGTATATTCGTTCAATTATTGTTGTGTTGTGGTAATTTGAAAGATGAGCTCTAATTCAGAATCTTTCCCTTTGGAGGAGGGGTAATGTGGCGAGCAGGAACAGTAAACAGACACAATAAAACATTGCGGACCTATATTAATAAGCTACCTTTACATCTCTTCTCATCCTCTCTTCCTGCTTCCTCACTTTGTTGGCTTCCCATTTTCTTCCAGACCCTCTGATTTGGCACCCTGATTCCATTTCACTTCAGCCTCAGGTTCACTATTTACCTTCTCTCTGATGTGGTGCATCTGGACGGGTCACTAATTTGCCCTCCACACTGCAACCTCAGGGTAATCGCTCATTAGCTACCCCAATGGGCAGCTCAGAGTGTGCAGCCAAGGAGTCTCAGAATGTATTCACAGTTCCTGTCTACTAGTTAAAAAGTACTTCTCTTTTCCACCATGGTCTAGCTGACGTCCAGAATTTCCTTCACTTCAGAATAAGAAGCCTGAATTCTTGACCTGGCACTAGATGATCTTGGGCAATCCTTTCTCCAAACTCTCTGGGTCTTAGTTTTTTGACACATGAAAAATGAGGGTGCTAGAAAATGTAACAGCTAATGTCCCTTCCACTTTGACCACCTTCTCACTGTAATTATATGTATTTCTTCTTGTCTCTTTCATCATCCTAGTCTTATCCTTCACAACATTCTATTTGTTATGGCCTATTTATTGAAGTTCATCTGTTTATGGTCAGTCTTTCCTACTGAAGATCACTCTCATGAATGAAATAAGCACATCTACTTTTTACTACAAACTGTATCCCCAACACTAAAAGATAATCCAGCAAGCTGTAAGTATGCAATGAATATCTATTTACCAAGAACACTCAATGGGGAAAGGATATTCTCTTCAACAAATGAGGTTGGGAAACTGGATAACCACATACAGAAAAATGAAATTGGACCCTATCTTATACCACTCACATAAACTAACTCGAGCCCTGGCCCAGTGGCTCAGTTGGTTGGAGTGTCATCTTATGCATCAAAAAGGTGGCGGGTTCGATTCCAAGTCACAGCACATACCTAGGTTGCGGGTTCAATTCCCTGTTAGGGCGCATACAGGAGGCAACCAATCGATGTTTCACTCTCAGATGGATGTCTCTCTCTCTCTCTCAAAATTAATACAATCATATATCAGTGGTTCTCAACCTTCTGGCCCTTTAAAACAGTTCCTCATGTTGTGACACCCAACCATATAATTATTTTCGTTGCTACTTCATAACTGTAATGTTGCTACTATTATGAATCGTAATGTAAATATCTGATATGCAGGATGATCTTAGGCGACCCTGTGAAAAGGTTGTTCGACCGCCAAAGGGGTCGCGACCCAAAGGTTGAGAACCACTGACATATATCCTTGGGTGAGGATTAAAAAAAATTAACTCAAATGTACTAAAGAATTAAAAATAAAATCTGATACTGTAATACAGTAATCTTCTTGACATAGGTCTTGGGAATGATTTTTGAATATGACACCAAAAGTAAAAGCAACAAAAGCAAAAATCAGTAAGTGGGGCTACATCAAACTTAAAAGCTTCTGCACAGCAAAACAATCAACAAAATGAAAAGGCAATCTAATGAATAGGAGAAAGTATTTGCAAACCATATATTATCCAAAGGGTTACTATCCAAAATCCAAAATATATAAAGGACACATACAACTCAACTTTTAAAAATCTGATTCAGTAATGGGCATAGAAACAAATTAGACAGCTTTCCAAAGAAGACATCCAAATGGCCAACAGGTACATGAAAGGATGTTCAACATCACTAATCATCAGGGAAATGTAAATGAAAACCACAATGAGATATCACCTCACACCTGTCAGAATGGCTATGCTGGAGAAGACAAGAAATAACAAGTGTTGATGGGGATGTGGAGAAAAGGGAACCCTTGTGCACTGCTGGTGGGAATACAATTTAGTTCAGCCACATTGGAAAACAGCATCAGTATTCCTCAAAAGACTTAAAAATACAGTTATCACAGGATACAGCAACCCCCCTTCTGAATATATATATATATATATATATATATATGAAATAAAAACAGAATATTGAAAAGATATCAGCATTCTGATGTTCACCGCAACATTATTTTTCACATTAGCCAAGATATGGAAACAACCCAAGCGTCCCTCATTAAATGAGTGAAGATCAAGTGGGTAGCATGAAATGGTCACAAAAGACCTGGAATCACTCAGCCAAAAGCAAGTGACAGTTCAAATCAACAGCACTAAGCAAAGCATTGCTTGTAACAATAAATTAAGTAAATAATGCTAATTCTGGTGACAGCAAGTCAGCAATGTATGAGCTGAAGCGTGTCCTGTCCCTAAAATAGGGAAAGTTGTCAGGGGTTTAAGAATAATGGGATCTGCCTACGTTAGCTGAAATCTTGTGGACAGAGAGTTTATCTGCCACTGATGACAACTCTTAAGAGAAACAATGAGAAACCATGGATCAAGTCTCACAAAAGGAAATAAAATGAGATTATGCAATAATTTCATCAAATGGCAAAATATTTTTTATTTCTTTCCAAAATCCTTGGCACATATTTAATAAGATACTAAAATGCATGTCTATTGTTATGTTTTATTGGATACCTTATTTAATTCCTCCTTGGTGAGAGATGCCAAAAGGGTTTTTCTGAATCTCCCTTCTTTGTACTTCTGGGTAATGAAGGTTTTTCTCTTTTCTACAGGCGCGTCCATGTGTAATTCTTCATCTTTTTGAAGGTTACCAGCCCAAAAGTCATTTGCTCTTTTGTTTCCAATGACAATAAAAAGCTGAATTATCAAAAAATTATAAGATATATCAGTTCCTAAAATATGACTTAAATCTGCAGAAAACTGACTCACATGATAAATGAAAGCATAACTTAGTATAAAATATGCAAAAACACAGGAAAGATCCAACTTTTTCAGGAAGATGGAGTGTGAAAGCAGACACGATTTCTATTTTAAATACAGTCTAGCTGCTCTTAATAACAGTAGAAGATTAGCGAGGAAGGAAATTGCAAGCCACACAAATTGCAGCCAAAGCATGATTATTTTTTGAAGCTCACATTGAGACAGATTCATTTAAAATGGCTGAGTAGGTGGACTAGTGTGGCTGAGAGTGGTGCTGAAACGGAGCAGAAAATGGAACTGGGAGACAGCAAGTTAGACATAATCACAGTTAATGACACAGCATGGCCAAGATGAAGAATGGCAAATTTTTCCCAATGTTTTCATCACTTTTCTAATATTATATCCATGCTGGGTTAAAAAGAAAGTAAATTCTGGCTTAACGACAGAGCTGCCAAGCCCTTAAAAGTAGTTATTACAATTAAAGCTCCGTGTACTTCTTTATCTTTAAAATAACTATTCATTTAGGAAGCATTATGAAAGTTAAAGTAGGAAGTTGCTACTATCAAAGAAGCTATAAGCCATTTCTCTACTGTGGTGAGAAGTTGCTCAAAGAGTTCCTAACGTAAGCTCCTAACAGGCATCTCTCCTCCCAGACCTCTGCTCACCACTACCACCACCACAGTAAGACTGGACTTACCTCGATGAGTTCATTACTCCAAATGCTTGCATCCATTTTTAGACTTCTAACCTTGGAATCTTTTGGTCCTAAAGATCTATGTTGTCCTAAAGTCAAAAAACAGTTGCATTCTATTTTAATTCATATGCAAATGTATTTACCTTTTTAAAACAGTGTTTATGTGTGCATGGATGTTTGTGTTTATATTTTTTTTTTCAACTGAAAATACACTGATGTCTATTTACACCCAGGAGTAGTGATGGTGTTTATGCAGAAATCATAACCAACCACAATGAAGTTAACAGTAATCACCTTCATCACCATCTTGTACTGGCATAAAACTATACACTTAAAGGTGTGTATAGATGTGCATGTGTGTACATATGTGTGCATGCACGCATGTATGTATACCCATACATATATAATTTTTGCATCGTTTGGTAATTAATTAGAAATAGTGGGTCACTGAAAATATTTTATAATGGGTCTGTGTAAATTACATGTATATGAAAACAGTTATTATCCCTTTATTCTTAAAAAAACTAGCTACAATTCTAATAAATGGGTACTTAGTCTTCAATGGAGTCTTTAATATATATATATATATATATATATATATATATATATATATATATGGTGAGGGAGAGAGAGATAGAAACATCAATGATGAGAGAGAATCATCTATCGGCTGCCTCCCACACACCCCACGCTAGCGATCAAGCCCACAACCAGACATGTACCCTGACCAGGAACTGAACTGTGATCTCCTGGTTCAAAGGCCTACACTCAAACACTTAGCCACTCCAGGCTTAAGTGGATTCTTTATTCTACTATTGTATGCATGGTAGAGAGTAACAGCCCAACATTCTATTATTATCAGTTCAATTCTGCCATATAAATCAACATTCAGTCGTTACCAACAAAGTCATGTTCAGACAATAGTCTAAACTCCAAAGAAGGGAAAAGGTACATAAGACATTACCTTTGATCTTAAGAACTTTCTTCCTTAAAGCATGAAAGAGTTCCTCTCTCTACCTTAAAAAGGTTCCTCTCCTCTGGTCTTTGAGATGGAAACTACTCAGAACACAAGGCCCTAGAACTCCCAGGGCAGGAATTTGCACAGGTTTGCATTTATAAAGAACACCTAAAAGCAACTGGGGTCAAACTGAGAACCAAGTAGGAAGAATTGGACAGAGTAGCCTAGACAAGAAATGACAGAATCTGAGTTAAGGCAACAGAAAGAGAAACAAGGTGGAGGGCCGATTTAGAAACACTGCAAAGATGAAACTGATGGGACCCGGTGTCCTGCGAGGACAGGGGGAGGGTCAGGAGGATCTCTGGGATTTTAAGCTTCACTGTAGGTGGGCAGGACTGTTCCGACCAGGATTTGGAATATAGGAGAAAGTGCAGTTTTATGTAATGAGCTGGCCATCAATGAGAGCTCCATTTTTAACATGTTATTTTTTGAGGGATCTTGGGCAAATCTAAGAGGTTCTAGTAGGTAGATATAAGAGTGTTGGTTTCTAACAGTCATCTGCATAAAAATGAGTGCTGAAGTCCAATGATAAAAGTCACCCCTCAGGAACATCCAGTGGAAGACAGCAGGGCATGCAACCCCAGGGAAACACCTATTTCAGGAGCAGGCAGAGGAAAAGCAGCCCGAGAAAGGATGAGCAGAGTAGAAAGAGCACACGAGGAAATGGTCTCCTGGAAGCTGAGGGAGGATGGGAAGTCTTAAAGCGTCAGATTGTTAAATATCGCAGAAGACAATAAAGACTGGAGCTGACCACACAGACATGGAGAGGTAGAATACATTGGTAAACGTGGGGAGAATAATTTTACTAGAGTAGAGAGAAAAGAAGACTGATTAGAGATGCTAAAGAAAAACTAGGAAGTTAAGGATACGAAGAAACCCGGTGCAGATGACTACTCTTGAGAGCCTTTGTCTATTAAAGAAAAAAAGGACACATTTTGGTACACAGAAGGGAATGGTTACATTTTCAGAAAGCTGGTGTTAATAGGACAGACTAAGGCTGGTTTATATATTGAAACAAAAGGAACCATAGTTGAACAGCTACATAGAGAGTGAGAAGAAAGGAAAGAAAGGGAGCATAGGTAGAAAGAACAGCCTTGGACAACACAAAGGCTATGTCTTCCTGAGGCTGGAAAGGAACATCTGCAGAGTAGAGGGGGATTAATGGATGCTCTTTGTTGCTGCTATTGATGTTGTTAATTAGCTGTTTGGGAAATCTATCCTGTGGTGATGAGAAGTGTGGTAGCACTGAGAGTATTAAGAGTTTAAAGCAGCCCTGACTGGTTTGTCTCAGTGGATAGAGCGTCGGCCTACGGACTGAAGGGTCCCGGGTTCAATTCCGGTCAAGGGCATGTACCTTGGCTGCAGGCACATCCCCAGTAGGAGGTGTGCAGGAGGCAGCTGATCGATGTTTCTCTCTCATCGATGTTTCTAACTCTCTATCCCTCTCCCTTCCTCTCTGTAAAAAATCAATAAAATATATTAAAGAAAATATTTTAATAATAAAAAAAAAGAATTTAAAGCAACTGTTCTTGTCTTGGCTCCAGCTGACTTAGGTGCTTCTCCTCCATGTCACTCAATGAAACCTATACTCTACTCTTGCCCTCATCTTCCTCTATTATAATCACTATTGATCTGCTGCTGCAGGAAATCCCATGCCTTCTACATCTTTTTAATTCCTAGGCCAGCACAGTACCTGGCAGAGCAAAAAGATGCATTAAAGTTTGGGTTGGGGCTAACTTTCTCCAAGATCTCCACGGTTTCACACCTAAGCTGGGTCCACTGCCTGCACTCACTTGGACAACTGTCTGAGCTCCCAATACAGAGAACTAGCAAACAGTCTGTAGGGTGGAAGGCCTCAACAGGAATACCACTCATGGCTCTGGTTACTTTCGTAACTCTCACTACACTTGGAAAATGCTTCTGTATAAAAATACTCCCTAGAAGAGGTGCCAGACCTGGTATACCCAGTTTAGAGCTCTGAACAACGTTGATGTGAAAAACAGGATTGCTAAAAGATGACCGAAGGAAAAAGGACAAATCATACAAAGAGCAAGTGTGTTCCGGAACACATTCACCTAAAATCTAAAAATGTCGACGCTCTCTTTTTACAATCCATACATGGACCAGTAAGCACAAAAAAATGATTACATGCTTAAAAATCAATTTTGATACCTAAACCATGCATAAGAGAAACTTAGAATTGCATTTCGAAAATTGATTTAAATGTAATAAGCTTTCTCTGTTTTTATTTTCCACAACCATTAGCCGAGACACATTATATATGACAATAAAGAGCCTTCAGTGCCAACCTGCCACCAGACAGTGATGAGCATAACTTATCACTAATTACCTGCACACTTCTTGCAGATGACGACGCAGAGATTGATGGATGCCCAGTCCGGATCCGGGGCTTTGCAATCTGCACAGCTCCTGTTGGACTCATTGAACCAAATCTTCTCAGCTACTTCATAATCAGAGAGAGTTTCTGCTATCGATTGCTGCACAGCTTCAATCCACTCTTGTTTCTCCTTTTCAGACTCGGCTACAAAGCTGAAACAATTAACGTTTCTGCATTATTGATCTCCCTGGTAAAGGCCAATTAAGCGGTATGTTCGGTTTGCATATTCATTTCACTCACACATTACACAGCAGCTGAAAAATATGCCTTCCAGGCAGTTGGATAGTCTCTTCTGTCAATCATCTAATTTAGGAATCTATTTATTTTCTTTAATTTTTCACATTGCTTATGACTTCGTTTATGTATCTTGAAGCAAAATTAACATGTACGTTTTTCTGACCAGGATATAAAAATTGCCGTTTTAGGTCAAGAGATTAAATGAGAGGCCCTGTTTCCTAAGTAGTGGTTGTATAATAATCAACGTAAGACTGTCAGAGTTTCAGGTCTATAGGGTTACTTCCCCAGGAAAGAATGCCAGGGTAGTCTGAAACTAGACTACAAAAATGCCCACCATAAAGTTTTAATTTTTTAGTACTAAAAATAGATTATTTTGTCATTCAAAGGATGTACAATGGCTTTAAGAAAATGAGAAATCAAAAATTTTAGTGATTACTATTCAACAGAATTCTAACTCATTTTTAGCCATGTTTTGATTTATTCTAAATCTTAGTGTTTGTGGGGTGCCTCACTGAAAGAATAAAAACATTAAAGATCAGTTTCTTAAACTCCTTTAAGAAATATTTACTGAGTACCTATCGTGTGCCCAGAAATGTGCCATACTCAATCACCCACAGAAAAATGCTTCGCATTACAATTTTCTGAAGAAAAAAATGCTTTGAAATACAATGAAAATATAGACGACTAGCATAAGTTACACAATCAGGAAGAAAACTGAGTGACCTGTGTGGATTTTTGTTGACGTTCTTTATAATAACATCATCACTATAATAGTTATACATTTCTTAGTGGTTTCTCTTTCTATATAGAGATTGGTCACAGCCAATATGGTTTTATGGAAAACAGGTATTTGATCTTTACTGGTATATAGCTCTAAAACCATTGGAATGATAAAAGTGACTTTTATATGCTAATATGATAACTTATGGCTGGGAGTCTAGACTGGAGCTGGACACCAGAAATACCAACGTTTGATTAGCTCTGGAACTTTCAACCAGCCCCACCCCCTGACCTCTGGGAAGGAGGAAGGACTTGCGATTGAGTTAATCACCAATGGCCAAAGATTTGATCACTCATACCTTTGGAATGAAACCTCCATAAAAACCCCTAAACAACAAGGTTCTGAGGAGGGTGGTACATCCAGAGAGGGCACAGAAGCTCTACACCACTAATCCCTTGTGCCTGCCCTATGCAGCTCACCCATCTGGCCTTTCCAGGGTTGTATTCCTTATAATAAACTGGTAATAGTAATTAAACTGTTTCCCTGAGTTCTGTGAACAATGCTAGCAGTTTATCAAACCTGGGGGAAAGGGAGTCAGGGGAACCCTGTTTTATAGTCAATGTGCACAGAAGTGTGGGTACCCAGGGACCCAATACTTGCAACTGGTATCTGGAGGACAGTCTTGTGGGACTGAGCCGTAAGCCTGTGGGGCCTGATGCTCACTCTGGTATGGCAGAATAGAACTGAATTGTAGAACACCCGACTGGAGTCCAGAGAGTTGGAGAATTGATTGGTATGAGGAAAACCCCACAGATTTGGTGTCAGAGTGTTGTGAGTAAAAACAGCTCAGTCAATGTCTACATTTTCAGTTGAAGCATGAATCTGCATATGTGAAAATAAAGCTTATTATCCCTTACGTCTTTTGATTGTTGCTAAAATTTGAGCCAGCAGACATATTTTGACAGATAAACTGAGTACCAGACTTGGTTGTATTTTTGAAATTGATAAGTAATTGTTAGTCCTTAAAGAACTCTGACAATTGCCTATGACATTTATACTACCCTGTGGTATGTTGATTATTTGTGACAAACGAATTAATGTGGTTGCACTCAGCAGATACTGACTTAGGCCTCTTCTGTGTACTAAAGCTAGGGAGTCATTATGGAGTATTCTGACACATATGAAGAACATATATTGAGTTTTGTGTTTCACTGTGATAATGAATAATTACTAGAATACCATAATACAAGATATGTAACAAAGTACAAAAATATTTGATCAGTAAATGCTAGGAGATCCAATAAATGCAGCATCATTTTAAACTGGAGCTCCTTTTAGGAAATGATTACAGAACATTTATAATTAGGGGCTGATCTTAAAGGAGGGGCTACACTTGATTAGGCTAAAAGAAGGTAAACAACAACACAGCCTAAAGACAACGTAATATTCCCCTTTTACTTTATTCCTTCAAAATGTGAAGTACGTTTTCATATATTTGTTGATAACAAAAATGTAACATACTAAGTCCACTAAGACAAAGATATATTAAGAAAAGAAACAACTCAAATTTCATGTAACTAGTATCTGCAGGTCTTATGATTATTCAAATCACTTTCACAGGTGCTTACAGAGACTGGCTAAGAAATTAAACAGAATGCAAAGTAAAAACATTGTTTTACTAAATGTCCTGCAAGAAATAAAATTGCCACTAGCAATGTAAAAGTGGCTCCCCAAAGCTGTCTCGCAGTAGTACAGGCACAAAATGTTTAAGTACAGCTTACCTAAAACTCTTATAGGGTGTGATTATCTCAAAAGACTGTTTCATAGTCCGGTCCACTTGCTTTACATTGGCTACATTCATCGGGATTATGGTAATACCAAGTCCACCCTTAAAATCCTAGTTTGAAGAAAAATAGAAAAAATGATTAAAACAAAAATATGAATTTCAAAAGTACAATTACATTCTCAAATGAAAACACATCTTACTAAATTTGACTACACACATATGAGTGGAATTAAACAAATCATTAAAAAATGCATTGAATAGTTTTATTTTAGGTAGTCACTTTCAGTACATGATAACAAGGTCCCTTCTAAGCTTGACAATTGGCTATTAGTCAAGTATGTGTTTCTTGCACATGAAACGTCAGTTGAGTAGGACATAGATTTTTGAGCTACACACACCTGGCTTTATTACCAAGTACCCAGCTGTTTTCTAGGTGGGGGAGCCAAAGGACACTGTGAGGTTGCTATAATTGCTATTTATATAAAAAGAAGGGGAGGTCAAGGCACAGAAAGATAGTTACATGGAAAGTGCAGTTGCCTGTGGTAGAAAGAGGCTGAAACCCAAGCCATCTCTTTGCTCTTCCTTTGTGCTACTGTATGTCATCTCTGTCCTGTCATATTGTTTCTCATTTACTCTCAAACGTATGCGTTACTTATTTTACAATTTTATCTCATTTCCAACATTTTATTACACTCCTCTTTCTTCAGTCAGATTCTGAAGAAGCTCTTCCATTGCTATTTTGGTTTGAAAACTGCCTTTTGTTCAACACCTATGGCCACTATGTTTGGTATGTCTCACCAGGATTAGAAATTGTTCAAAAAGCTACACAAGTCTGCATTTTAAATACACTGAAGGTTGCAATATATTGTCTAGTCAGAAGGGCTTGGGAATTTATCAAATAAATAAGCTCAACACGTTAAAAATATAATTAATCTGTACCTCGAGAAAATAAAGTATCTATGTGAACAGATGCAGAATAGCTGTGAATTGAATTCCTAAATTAAATTATGGCTGGGAAAAGGAGCCATGATAAAGGCAGGCTGCAAAAAAACACCGGCTCACTTCCGATAAGGGCACTTCCGGCAGAGACTGTGAGAGTAATAATGCGTGGGCCTTCTTCCCTTTGTCCCTCCTGCTGCAGGGGTCAGAAGTAAAAGCATTCTTTTCCCATTTTGCTTGCAGGTGGGAGGGGCCATATCTCACAATAAAATATACATAATTCCTGGCTTGGGGCAGGAAGGTGGAGGGAAAGCTTGCCTTTCCATCTTCCTGGGAAATAACATGCGGATGCCCAGAAGCCACTTTAGCCTGAGCCCGAGGACCCATTCCTGGAGCTAAGGAGTCAGAGTGAGTTAACAAACAGAAAGAACCCTGTTCCCTGGTAGCCTCCGCTCTCCACCGCCTCCACCAAGAGATTTGTTAAAACAAATAAATCCCTGCGACTGGGTTGTCCTTCAGGAGTTTGATACGAATGCATTCCTGACATAAAATAAGTGAAATAAAATAACAGATCTTCCCTCCGCTTGCAAAGGTATCCAGGCTTTCCATCACAAATTGCAGAAAGTCTCATTTTTAAAAAATTGTCTTTATTGTTGAATGTATTACAGATTTCCCCCTTTTTCCCCCATTGACTCCCTTCACCCTTGTCATGCCCCCTCCCCTGGCCTTCACCCCACTATTGTCTGTCCATGAGTTATGGCTATATGCATGTAAGTTCTTTGGCTTATGTTTTTTAACTTAAAAAGTTTTTAGTCAGGATAAGAAAATGACTCATAAAATAAATCATCAATTAAAACTTTTCTTTTTTCTGATGAAAGAACAAATGGTTCCTTTTGCTAGGAGAAACAAGCTAAAAATTGAGTTGATAATATCAAAGATGTAGAGATATGCCAAGTGTTGTAAAACAATTAGAAGAATGTGGTATACTTCTACTTTTTATAATAAGCCCACTTAACAAAAATTAGTGTTGAACGTGACCTATATAGACAGAGAAAGGGGATCGAACTTTTGCAACTTGCTCCATATCAATGTTTCAACATATTGGTTCAGTGCTATACTTACTAATTAAATGAAAAGCAAATTCTCAATTATCCACAGCAAGGGACCGGCTGGGATAATGCAACTGTTTGAGAAACCCCATTGCATGAGATTGGAAACTCAGCTCTCTTTTAAAAATGAGGAAATAAAGTAGGGGCAGTAAGAAGAGAAGATATTTTTGTAAAGGGTTTATGATGGCTCAGCTTGATACAGGGATAACTCTAGAATACAATCGTTAACGTGCATGTCCTTCCAACAGTTGTGAGTAATGAAGCATTTGACAAGAGCTGGCTATCAGATCACTGCACGTTGTGTTTTCTGAGGGGGGGTCTGGCCTGCAGGCACCGTGGGTTACTAAGGGCAGAGTGCACACTCAGCCATCAGACCAGCAGATGGGAAGACTGACAACCTTTATGGAAATGGATGGGCCTCTTCAAGGCTCCAGCCTGAATAGATGCCCTTCCTTTCTACAAGCAAGTCATGACATGTCTACTCACAGTGCTGAAAGTTCTGTTAAAAACAAAATACGTAAGGATCGGCTCAAGGCCCCAAACTTCTGAGCAAGTCAAAGATGATTTTTTTAGCCTGGAAAAAAATTTACAACCCATTTATCAGCCGCTGGCTACGGCCACATGGTTTGGAGTAATTAGAGGACCCACTGAACTCGCCAGCACAAATGGACTGTGAAATGTACCGCAGAGGAACAAGATAAATGTCAGTGCTCTCGAGAGCTGTTAAATAAGAAACAACTGCGTTTCTCATTAAAAATATCTGTGGTGACATTAAGCCATCTTTTCAGACAGTATTTAGAACATATTTAGAATAGATCTCATTCCTTGATGCTCATCGAAGTTAACCGTGTAGAAGTCTCCCTCCCACCTGAGATTCTGATTACATGAGTCGGAAAGCAGAGCCTGAGAATCTTCCATTAAAAAGACAAAGAAAATTCCAGACTGGTGTGGCTCAGTGGTTAAGCATTAGCCAATGAACCAGGAGGTCATGGTTCGATTCCTGGTCAGGGCACATGCCTGGGTTGCAGGCTGGATCCCCAGTGTGGGGTGGCAGCAGATGAATGATTCTCCCTCATCATTGATGTTTCTATCTCTCTCCCTCTCCCTTCCTCTCTGAAATCAATTAAAAAAATATATTTAAAAAATAATAATTTTTAAAAAGCAAAGCAAAACTACAAGCCTGTGATTTTCACGTTGCCAATACTAAGAAACACTGAAAGAGAGAGCAGAACCAGTGGTGGAATCAAGACAGTATGAGTCTGCAATGTTTACATATCAGGATATAAACACTTTTCTTTCTGTAAAGCAAAAAAGCACAAGATCAAATCATACAAAAATCATTAGAAATCATTAGGATGAATGGGTAAAAAGAGGCTGGTCAGAACTCAGTGACACATTGGGTTTTATCAAGCACCTATTTGTCCTGGGTGCCAACCCCTGTGCTAGTATCTAGAGGCTTGAAAGCATCAGTCTTCATTGAGCATTGGCAGAGCACTCCATCACTGGTTTCGTAGCTATGTGTGTGTAGTGCTCTAAAGCTGACAGACAGCTGTGAACTCTCATTTGCTTTCTTGAAGATTCTGTGAAGAAGGCAGAGCAGATATACCCTTTTGTAAAATGGGAAAACGTGTCCTGGCAAAACAGCGTGTATGAAGGACTTAGCAAGTGCCCGGAAGTGTGCTAAGTCCTGGGTCAGCCCCAAAGCCTAAGACAGGGTGCCCGCCTTGGAGAAGATTCGGTCTAAGGCGAGAATGAGGGGGAATGCAATAAGGCACTGAAAGAAAAGTGCATAGAAGCCTGTAGGCGAAGCACCGAATCCAGCCCAGAGAGGAGAGAGCTGTGTCCATAGGAGGCTTTCCAGAGGCAGTGACACTTGACTGGACAAATGACAAAACCCAGACCAGCTTGATACGCGATACCTCTCTTGCTTCATGAAGTTCACTCATTTGTAAAATGGAGATAACAGTAGTAGCTATTGCATCGCTGTGGGGAGCATTAAATTCATACAATTAAAAATGCTTAGCAGAATAAGCACCTGGTACGCAGTAGGTGCTACCCAGTTCTACTGAGCAAGTGTTATTTTCTACCTGCTTAAATTTAAATCCAATTGGAGATATTACCTATTAAAAAGCTAATTACCAGGGAATACATGCATAGAAACAACAAGCATATATACCTTTTTCAAATGGGATGGAATGTGAATGTTAGACATTCAAGAAAATTTAAAATAAATTACCCACTAACTGCAATCTGATTGTCAGCACTATTCTCGTTTTGAAAAATAGACACAAGTCAGGAATAAGCCAAACTTCCAACCCTTAAAATGCCATAAACTGGACTGAAACAAAAAAATACACACCAAAAAACCACAGTACCATAAAAATGAAATGCCTAGAATATTATTTTAGAAAACATAAAGCTAAACACAGATTGTGGAATAGAGAATATTTTACATTTAATCTGCTGTCAGAGAATGCGGACTCTCAGAAAGCACGAATCCCCCACCGGGACAGCTGTAACCACGGCTGAGGTTGGCAGTGCAGGCCTGGATGACTGCAAAAGTGGTGATGACCAGGAGGCACTGGGGGCCAGGCCTCGGGGACAACCTTGGCTGAGCCACTCACTAGCTGTATGACTAGCTGCTGGCGAGTCATTTAGTTTATCTAGACCTCAACGTTCTCATGTATGAAAATACAGCAATATCTACCTTATATGCATTATTATAAAAACTGATGAATATAAAACCGAGTACATCCAGACAATCCTTGCATTTGAGGGTTCCAAAGCCAGAATTTGTCTTCAATAAAAACATTTCCATTTTATTTAGAATGACTGAAAGTAGTCACACCAATGACTCCATATTAAACATCCAGATTAGAATTAATGGTTAAGTATTTACCGAGATACTGGGTTATTTGTACAAATTTGAAACAACGAAATCTGGTTGAAACTACATTTTAAAACTATACAGTGAAAACTGCAAAATAAAAGTTTGATTTCTAAACAGAAAAAAAGAAGAAGAAGAGTCTATTAACCCCAAATATGCTGAAATCTCAGAGCCTATTTTGGGAAATACTGGATGCCAGGTCTCCATGCCAGGCATTTAAGAACTCAATGCTTAGACATTTGTCGCAAACAGATGTGGCATTGTATGACATTGGCACCAGGCTTCCTGGGAAACACCAGATGCACAGTTTGGCCAGAGACAGAACCCAGAGAATCAGAGGCCACCACCTACTTCCTGCTGCTTCTTTCTGCACCACACAACCCGTAGCCCTATGAGATCTATTTAAATTCTATCAGAGTTCCAGGCCCACGCCAGACACCAGGGAACATTATGCTAGGGGGCGGGGGGAGTAAGCCTCTTTTTATACCCTGATTTGAGAATGTTTAATCAAGTAAATTTATGTAGTTAAAACCTCAATGCCACAATTATCACTAAATGGATACGCAAACCCACCAAGCAAGACATCTGGCTGTTATGATTCCGCTAATATTAACATGATATTCAAAAATACTCATTAGAAAAAGATGGCAGATTGGCTTTCAGGACAACATAACAAATGGAAACCAAAGCCCAATTTGTCTTACATTCATGGGCAGAAATTCCGTTCAACATCCATATTATTTCAAGATAAATAAATTTATAAAAAACAATTATTTTTCCAGAATACAGAAAATCTATAGGCTTTGAACTAATACAAAAATAATTTAATTACATAAAATTTCTATACAACAAATAACTGAAAAATGAAAGTGAACAATAGCTCAGAAAAGTAGTTGTAGAAAATATGAGGACTGATATATGAACAGGTTAAAGACATTCTAAGAAGAGACAAAATCCCAATAAATAAGTAAAGAAAATACAAAGACAATTCATAGAGAAAAATTTTAAAAGAAAAATATTTTAAAAGATAAACTCTCTCATCAAGAAAATAGCTGTAAATGACCATTAATTCAACAGGTTCATTCTACAAAATGTTTGCTAACTGTTGGCTACCTGCGTGAAACTCCTGAGGACACAGCAGTGAATAAAGTAAATACTTATTCCATTAATTGGGGAATACAAAAATAACATAACGCTTTTAAGGTTAAAATGAAACTGATACCTATTCACATGGCTAAGAGCATTTTAAATATAAACAATTATTTAGAAAAAGGTCATAAATATTCTTGCCAAAAAGTAATCAAACAGGAAAAGATTATATACAAAAGGCTCCAGAAATCTTATTAACTTATCACAATGTAATAAACAGGAGGGATATTTTGGGTTCCCACTGGACCCCTAGTGCCTAGAGCAGTCCCCCCAAATGAGAATGTGCCCAATAAAAATTTGTAAAATAGATGAAAAAATACAGAAGTAGAGTGAACTGTAGTATAATCTACACAAACTCAATTACAAAACTCATTTTATACAAAGTTGAAGAAACAATGGAGAAAAACTATCATAATTATACTACATTACAGGCACATAAAACATAAGCCAAGACAAGAAACAGAACGAAATTTGCAAAAATTAAACACTTTGGAGGGTAGTGCTGTGAGATGGTGCTAAATATTTAACGGGTTGATATTTAAGTTCTGTGATGATAGCACCATAGTGTTTTGCAAATGAGTAAATAGGTAAATCATTTTATACTACGGAAAACAGTATAGAGATTCCAAAATAAATTAAAAATAGAACTACTGTGAGAAACAGCAATTCTACTGCTGGGTCTGTATCTGAAGAAAATGAAAACAATAATTCAAAAAGATATGTGCATCCCTATGCTCACTGCAACATTGTTTACCAAAGTCAAGATATGGAAGCAACCTAGGTATCCATCGATAGATGAATGGATAAAGAAGTGGTGCATGTGTACAGTGGAATATTACTCAGTCATAAAAAAATGAAATCTTGCCATTCGTGACAACATGAATTGACCTAGAGAGTATAATTTGAACAGAAAAAGACAAATATGATTTCACTTATATGTGGAATCTAAAATAAAATAAAACAAAACAAAAACCAGAAACAGAAGAGAAACAAATTAATAGATTCAAAGAACAAACTGATGCTTGACAGAGGGGAGGAAACGGGTAGAAAAGGGGATGGGGATTAAGAAGCACAAAACTTCCAGTTAAAAAATAAATCACAAGGATGTAATGTACAGCATAGGGAATATTGTAATAACTAAAGGTGGCAGATGGTTACTAGACTTATTATAGTGATCACATAGTAAGGTATATAAATGAGGAATTTCTATGCTGTACACCTGAAACTAATATAGTGTATCAATTTTAATGAAAAATAAATTTAAAAAAATAATCTTAGTGTCAGTTTCTACTTTGCTATCTTACTCTCTAACAAATGTTTTGATATCTCCTATTGGTTCTTTTCTACTTTTTACAGTGTATCTGGAAAAAACAAACAACTAACATTCCCTAAGGCATTTCTCCTACTTAGCCAAGATCAACTTCAAGTTTCAGTTCCTACAATCTGCTAATTATTGAAAGGGAAAGAAAAAGATGAAAAAAGTAAATGTTGGAACTGTCCATCTGAGAAAAAGAAAAATCCATGCTGATTCCACAGAGTTTAGACTTGTCAGTGAAACATCGAAGAGAATGTGAAGACTGGCATCTCTTGCTATTATAATGCCACTTCTCTTAAAAGAGTAGAGATTTTTCCCCGTGGCTTGGCTCGTTTGGAGCAACTTCCAGTGCACTGAAGGGTCTCTTGATTCCCAGTCAGTGAACATACCCAGGTTGCAGGTTTGATCCCCAGTTGAGGGGCATACAGGAGGCAACTGTGCAATGTTTCGCCCTCACATAGATGTTTCTCTCTCTCTCCCTATTCCTTCCTCTAGGTCTGAAGTCAATGGGGGGACGGGGGGGGGGGGAATTTCTATTTAAACTTAGAAAATCTAAATTCTTGATTCAGTATAAGGGACAGATCCAGAAAAAGTAAAAGAATTACTAAAAATATATTTGTAGGGATGCTTCACATGGAATCTTAGGGACACCTATTGGAAGTAGAGAAACAACTTTAGAAAAGATTAGCAATAATCAACAAAATTAGAGTAAATTCCCAGACATACACAGAGTTACAGGAACATATGGGATATAACAGTTTTAAATTGTTTTTCAAACACCTTCTTTTATGCTGACTTTGCAAATGGAGTTTTAATTTCTCCAACAGAGCATTCTCCTGTTAATAAAAGTCTATGTGAAGAAACTAATAATAGGATTTTAACCTGAAAAAATGAAAATTTATATAACATTATTGGCATTTAAAAAACAAACAAACAAAAAACCCAGTAGCTATAGTTTAGAACCATATATAATTTATTAGCAACAGTTCTTCAAACTTTTAAAAACATATTATTACCACTAAGAATGATTTTGGTAAATTTCCACTTAAATGTTGCACATTTCAAAATGTTCAATCAAGAAAATGATATGCTTACAAATGCAACAATCACAAAAAGAGGTTTAGCAAACCCAAGTTAATGAATGATGAACTAAAGAACCACTCAAAGTTCTGGAAGGCTGTTTTTACACATTTTTCCCACTCCAGCAATATCTTGTTCACTTAACCTGGATGCTTCTAGTTCTGTAGAAGAGAGAGCTTAGAGCAGTGTTTTCCTGGGTGTGGTCTTGGATCACCAGTCACTGACTCACCTAGGATACTTTCTACAAACACAGATTCCGACACAACATCTCCAGAAACCCTAAGTCAATGGCTCTAATGAGTCCAGATAGTTGAATTTTAATAATGGCCTTGGAGACAGTAATCTATCTCTCTTCTTCACATGATGCCATTTAAATCTAAGGAGATTAACTTAATTACCTGAGCCAATTAACAGCAGATGAAGAATGCAAACCCAGAACTGGCACCGCCCAGTCCAGTCTTCTTTGTTCTAACTGCGCTCCCAAGCTTCTTTTGTAATAGCCCATCCACAGATGCTGCAACAGCTACCCTCCCACCTCTATCCTCCATTTACTCTCTCTAGTCATCTCCAAAGTACATTAGTAAGACTGTACAAATAGAGAAAAGGAAAGTGAAAATTGTTCATGTTAGGGTGGTGTAAGTCAATGTTCTTTATTTTTTTATTCTAGTCAAACTGTAAGATATGTGGGCAATAAATTCACTGTCTTAAATTTTTTAAATGAAAATAATTAAGCTTGGATACATGGATCTAAATGAGAGCCGACACAAATGAAAATACAGAATCAACACTCCTTACATTTTTATGATGAGTTTTTTCCATCATCTTTTAAAAAAACCCACAAGATTCCTTTGTATAGTGTGTATATAAAACTTTTAGAAGTTACATCAAACTATTTTATTATCTTTTAGTACTTTTCCTAAAACACTAGCTTAAAGCCCTGCTCATTCAGAAGAAAGATGCCTTATTTAGCATGTCACCCAAATTCTTCACACAATTTGCTAAACCATGTGAGCAAACCAATGGGCAACTCTCCCCTGGGGGAATGGCATGCCCTACGGTGTAAAAATAAATACAATTGGAAAAGTATGTCAGGGCCTAAACATAGAGGGCCATCCTTAATTTATCCAGCCAGTCTTTAGCCAACTAGTTCTTTAGACTAAGTCCCTTAAGACCTGGCTCTATGCAACATGATGAATCTGATATAATTTTTTTAAAAGAGCACACGTACGAACAGTAATATGCACTTTGCAAGGGTGTGTGTCTATGTGTGTGTGTGTAACATTCACATATGTTAATGCATTAAAAAGGACTTGAAATATACATCCATCAAAAATAGGTTTATTGTCCTGCCAGTGTAGCTCAGTTGGTTGAGCATCGCCCCATGCACCAAGAACTCACCAGTTCGATTCCGGGTCAGGACACATGTCCAAGTTGTGGGCTCAATCTCTGCAGGAGGCAGCCAATCAATGTTTCTCTCTCATTGATGTCTCTCTCTCTCTCTCTCTCTCTCTCTCTCTCTCTCTCTCTCTCTCTCTTTTTCTCCCCCCCTTCTTCTCTCTCTAAAAATCAATAACATATGTTTTAAAAAAGAGGTTTATTTCTCAAAAGATGAGGAGGGGTCCAGTATTAATGCTTTAAATTTACGGAGAATATACTCATTATTTGTGTACATGGAAGTGTTCTAATTCTCGGACTTCATTAGATGCCCATTTCTGCACCTCCCTGTAACTTCTACACAAGCCTGACAGAGCACTGACCTCACCATCTATCATGGACACTGGTCTTCTCTGACTTTTCCTCCTGGAAGGCTTGTGTCCTCCAGTCAGCGCATCATTTTTCGAGTGCCTGGCATGGTATAATGCTTACTGAATGCACACTGTGAACCTTCCAGGCAACTAAATTATTCAAGGAAAGAATCTCCGTCTATTTCTAAAAGGTCACAGGCCACAAATTTTCTTTTCAACATACAGTTTAAAAAGATAGTTTGCTATAGCGGCTAAGAAGCTAGACTTAGAGTTACAAAGTTCTGGTTTTAAATTAAACTCTGCATAATGAATTGAAATCCTTACCAAGTTACTTAATCCTCATTTTCCTCAGCTATAAAACATGAATAATAATATCTTCCTCCCATATTTGTGGGTAAGATTAAAGGGAATATTCATAAATTAATTAGCACAGTAGCTGGTACTCAACAAATGGTAGTCATTATTATCCCTTTTTTATACTCAAATGCTAATGTTAAAGCAAAAATTTCAGATATTTCTTGTTAATCAGAAAATATCAGTAAAACCTTAAAAGCATTGTACTTTACTTCTAGAGAATAACAAACTCAGGCATTCTAATGAATGTAAGCAATTAAACTAATAATTTGAAGCCCATCAGGTCTGTGCAACTAACAGATGAATACCTCAATGATTTTGTGGTACTCATTTAACAAAGAAACTTCCATACTGATATATGCAAATTATGCATTTTTAACCACCATTCCAATAAGAAAAGTTTTAATCATCTTACTTCACAAACGGAAAATGTTCATATTGAGTTCATACAAATTATTAAGCTGCACATCACTATTCTTGAGAAATAGGCTAACTATCCAAGTTATTAATATGCCAACAGTGTTCAACCGATGCTGTCCACAGTTAATTGGCTAAGAAATCTTATCCCAAAAAATGTAATGAGTAAGTTTGCACTGAAGTTCCAGAGAATGCCTTGGATAAAGATCTAGAGTTCATGTGTTTTGAAACTATTTGTTTTGAGTTGATTTCACTCTTTTTGTTATGAAAACAGTCAGCATTCATAGTTCACAACATCATAACCCATTATACTGTATCATACAATGAGTACATTTTAGATCAGCTATCCAAAACATACCGTTTAATTCCACAAATAATTACTAAGCATTTAATATATTCTAAGCTGAAAGATTAAGTAAGAATTCCCAAAAAGGGATAAGGAATTTTCTTATACATATTAAAAACAAGATATGTTAGAGAAAGGGAAGTCTACAGAGTCAAATGAAGTTCATAAAATTTATTACAACTTTATTTTAACATCAGTCTCTCATAACACTGAAAGTTTCTATTGAGTCCTTCCATATTAACCAAATTCAATAACAAGTTAAGCCCATTATATATACATATATATATATATATGATATGTGTGTATTTATGTGCATATGTGTGAATGCGTGTATATCAATCATTTGTCTCTAGTAAATTATTTACTCTGCTAGCAACTTATCTGCTCAAAACAAAAGCCAAAATGCTGTAAAGTCAAGAAAATACGTGCTTACTCTATAATTTTGTCACAAAAACAAAAGAAACACAACAGGTGCCTATTTCATCAACAGCTGTAATGTGTAATTTGTTCTTAATTACTTTCTCATGTAGTTTTATAATGTTACTTCAGCTAAGGAATACTTTTAAAAAATTATTTTCAATGATTCTATTCCTCAGTCCCTTAGAAAGGTGATGTCTAGTCTCAAATCTAATATAGATGACATTTTGTGCTGCTAAATGAACTGAGAAAATTCAACAAAACAACTCTCCTTTGTTATATTTAGTGGAATACTCAAGGCATAAGCAAGGCTGTAAGTAAAAACACTAATAAGCCCAACAGAGCACAGCTGCTAATGTAATCAGGGACTGCAATTTGCAATTGCTGTAACATAGCTTACCTGTTCGTTTTTGCAGAGCCACACGCTGTTTCCACTTAACACAGTAAAAATTTTGGCTTTATACCCTCTCAATTCAAGATATCCACATTTCTCAGGTGCAGCAACTGCTTGAGACTGCGAGGAGGGGGACTGCGATTTCAGTGCATTCAGTAGTATGCTGACCCAGTCATTTCTCTCCTCTGGAAATAAAGATGGGAACAAAATACATGTATCCATACTTACATACATAATACACACATAGGAACAGGGACCGGGAATCTACTCTCTCTACAACAGATAATGCAAAGATTCTTTCCCACAAGTACACTGTGCATGCTGTTGCAGGCAGGGCCAATACTCAATTCTGTAAGGAAAAGCAAATAACAAACACTACTCAGTTGTCCTACACCCAGTGACACCGGCTCCGTCTTGGAGCTTGTCAGAAATGCACAATCTCAGACCCACCCCCAGACAGGATGAATAAGAATCTTCCTTTTAGCCGGGCTGGCGTGGCTCAGTGGTTGAGCATCGACCTATGAAACAGAAGGTCACGGTTCAATTCCCAGTCAGGGCACATGCCCAGGTTGTGGGCTCGATCCCCAGTGTGGGAGCTTTCAGGAGGCAGCCGATCAATGATTCTCTCTCATCATTGATGTTTCTATCTCTCTCCCCTCTCCCTTCCTCTCTGAAATCAATAAAAATATATTTATTAAAAAAGTAATAATCTTCCTTCTAACAAGGTCCCCAGGTGACCGGTATCCATGTTCATGTTTAAGAAGCACTCTTTTAGATTATTTGTGAGATTGATTTTTTCTTTTAATAGATTTTAGAGCATCTTTTCTTCTTCTTGAATAATTTCACCTGCATCCGCTGCTACAGGTCTTTCCAATAACAAATATTTATTGAGTGTCTATGCACCATTCCCTCTGAGAACATGCTCTGACCTAGCTATGGCCCTGCTCAAAGTAGAATATTTCAGATGGGAGAAAGACAAAAAGGGGGATGAGAGAGGAGAGGAGAGGAAACAAATTGCCACTTGTAATTGTGCTAGAATGTAAGTAAAAGTTAACAGGAATTCCCTCAAACCTCAAATCAGTTCTTGAGGTGTTCAGGAATGCCAGCTATGGTATACTACTCACAAAAGGAAATTATTCAAAAACTCAGTGGGAAGAGACTTAATATTCTCCAGACGACCAGACTGAGTAGTCAGCATAAATATTAACAACAAAGAATGTATTACACGAGGTCAGTGGTCGGCAAACTCTTTAGTCAACAGAGCCAACTATCAACAGTACAACGATTGAAATTTCTTTGGAGAGCCAAATTTTTTAAACTTTAACTATATAGGTAGGTACATTGTTATTAACTTAATTAGGATACTCCTAAGGCTTAGGAAGAGCTACACTCAAGGGGCCAAAGAGCTGCATGTGGCTCATGAGCCGCCGTTTGCTGACCACTGCACTAGGTTATTACTATGCAAGGGCTGTGTGACAGATTAATAATGGAATCTAATCAAGTTTAATTGACCCTTACTTTTGATATAATCTGATATGATAATACAACATTTTTTAAAAACCCTCAAAGTAGCCCATGATCAATTTTAGGGAAGGAAGTATTGCACACAGGGTGTGTTCTTGAAGTCAATAACCTACCATTCATACAAATATTTACTTAGTCCCAGCAGTCCAAGACCTATTCTGCACACCAGGAATGGAAGACGGAACAAGACAGACATGGCCTTACTCTGCTGGAGTTCACACTCTGTGCAAAAAGGAAGGCGATAAAATATAGACAAGTCTGTTACACAGTGAGGAGTGCAACAGGATAAAATAAAGAATGAGATGAGGGATACAGGGAAGTGCTATTTTGTATAGACTAATAGAAAAAGCCTCAGAAGGTGATGGTGGAGCAAAAGCCTAAAGGAAGTGGGAACAACAGACCACGTCAGGAGGATGGCTGCAGGAGGAACATTCTGGAATTTTTTTTAAAAAGCAGCAAGTGTAAGACCCCAAGGCAACAGCAGGTTTGGCAAGTTAAGGAGAGCACAGGAGGTAAGGACAGAGGGATCAGGGCCACCCACGTGGGCTTTTGGGCATCCTAACGGCTTTACTCTCGGTGAGATGGAAAGACACAGACCACCGGGAGTGGACTGCCATGACCTGACTTTCTTGTTGCGTGATTGCTCCGACAGCTGTAGTGAACATATGACTGTCCTCGATCCAGGGCGGTTAATACAATGATCCAGACACACGTGGTGGCTTGTACTAGAGTGGAAGTGGGGGAGGTGTTGAGAACTGGCCTGCATACAGATATATTTCCAAACTCAAACTGATAAGATCTGCTGATGGACTGGATGTGATATATGAGAGAGAAAAAGATAGGACAATGACTCACAGTGTGTGGCCGGCTCTATCATGAGAAGCCTATCAAAGGATGCAACAGAGAACTGTTCATCTCCGGGCTCTCCCTCCAGGGAGTAAATGTTCCATGCCTTGCTTCTGAAACATTGGCGATTTCAAAACAGGTAAGTCTGCTTGCCCAAAACAACTAAGGGGAATTTATGGTTTTTTTTAGCCCAAGTGTTCTTTAAAAAGAAAATAACAGTGCGTGTGGGGGGGGGGGGGGGGATCGGGTAGGGGGGAGCCTTGCGGTATTGCAGTGGCCACTGGAGGGCTGTGTGGCATAGTCTAGATTTCTAGACTCTGGAAACATGGCTGGGAGAATGACACTTCCTGTCTCCCAGGAGTCCAGAACGGGCAAAGATGGATAGGAACACGGGACCTGCATCTGAGAGCCGGTGCTGCAAGTGGCCTGGGAAGGGGAAGGACCCCGCAGAATTCTTAAGCCCCCCCTTTAATGCTGAGAACTGCGCACTCACACATCACCTGCTGTTTGAATGTGTGCAGTAACACATCTGCATGTGTCCACATGGCCAAGGGGATACAGACTAAATGAAGAGATCATTAGCTTCTATGACCAGTGCCCATGGCTCTGTTTGAGGACAAAAACAATCAGACTACCTTTTCTATATGAGAAAGAGCATTTTTAAAATGTTATTATTTCAACTAAGAGAATGACAGTATGGCACTAGGCAACCGGGGGGAACTGAGCCTTTGAAAATGTGTGGGGAAAAGATGCCAAATTGTAACCCTGCCTCAGCAGGGGGCTACGCTGCAGTTTGGAAGGAGTGACACTGGTTTCAGGGGAGATGGGGAGCTGCTATATGTAGGTCACTCAGAACCTTCCTTCCCAAAATAAAGAATTCAGCTCTGTTAGAATAGGAAACCAATTCCTCTTTCTGTTCCAAATGTTGGTCTTGTATGATGAATAGATTGAAGCAAAGTTTAATTTGGCTTAAAATTCATTAAGTCAAATATTTCATAAACCATATTTCATGGGATTGATTTCTCAGTTTCCACAAAATAAAAAGTAATCATTTGTATACATGGAAGGAAAAAGCACTTAATAAAACACATTTAGTATCCTGTTGAAAGTTCCATACTAAAGATATGGACACATATATAGCATTTATGTATATGTATGTATACACACACACACACACACACATCTCTACATCCACTTATCTTTATTTTAATTTTATTTTTTAAATATATTTTTATTGATTTCAGAGAGGAATGAAGAGGGAGAGAGAGAAACATCAATGATGAGAGAAAATCACTGATCAGCTGCCTCCTGCACACCCTCCTAGTGGGGCCCACAACCCAGGCATATGGCCTGATCAGGAATCGAACCATGACCTCCTGCATCATAGGTTGATGCTCAACCACTGAGCCACTGTGACTGGCTACATCCACTTATCTTTAAAAATGTGACTTGTTACTCTGTAAAAATGACTTCCAATGAAAATAACTTAAAAATTACCTTCAGTAATTCTATGTGAATAGAATTTTCACTAAAGCAGTATTTTCACGCTTTCAAAAATTAAAGACCTAAAACTTATTTAACAAATAATTTATATCAAAGTTAATGAAATTCTTATACTAAGTTCGTATCACAAAGATGCACTATGTATCACAGATGGATTCAAGGGTCAACTATAAACACGTAACTTTTAAATGTGTGGGTTGACAAATTCCACTTTAAGAAAATGTGTCTGTTTAACTTTTAGCTGCAGCAAGTAAACGTGGCTGAACAGTTTGGAAACTTTACTTGGTACGTCTCTCTTAAAATGCAGGCCGCGTGGCATATGTGGAATTCACTCTGACAGGCCAAGGGGAAGGTGACAAGCACCTCAAAGACACAGGCAGTCACCTTCGGGGCCGTGGAAACCAAAGCAGAAGGAAAGAGCACCATGAGAGCCAGTCAAGAGTAGCAACGCCATGTGTTTGAAGAAATAGCCTAAGAGAAAACTATGATTTCAGAGACAACTTCCATATCGAGTATCACAACTGTGGATAACTTTCTGAATTTCAGGCAATGAACCACAAAAAGTAGCTTCTCACATAAGCAGCAGGTCTATAAAAAGTGCTCCAGGACAGGACAGGGGCCGGCGAGCTTTCTTTCTGTAAAGGGGCCGACAGTAAATATCTCAGGCTCTCCTCACCATACAGGCTGGGCTGCAACAGCTCAACACTGCCACTGAGGCACAAACAGCTGCAAGATGAGATGTCAGGGAATGATGGAGGTTGGGATCTAACAAGATTGTGTGCAGGAAAACAAGCCTTGAGCCACACTTAGGCACCTGGGCATGTTGGGTTAACCCCAGCTCTAGGCTAAAGCGCTCAACATTTGTCTAATAGCAAATAAGGAACACTTTTACATGACATGGGTGCAATATATGCATCGGTATGTTTCACAATAAATTACTTAGACGTACCAGAAGTGATGTACTTTGGTATTTCTTATTTTTTTTTTTATGTTTGTTTGGTATTATTTTTTTATATCATTAGAAACCACTAAGTTACTCTCTCAAGTGGTGAGTCACCGTTGGACAAAAGCAGCTCCAGTATAAACAGCAGCTGGGACTTACTCATTTACTGATTATCCCAAGCAATACAGGAAGCTTTCTAGAAATAAATAATATTTATGGAATGTTTTCTATGTGCCATGCCCAAGCGTATGTTCTAGGAATCTAGCAGTTTAAAAATAAATAAATATTGCTCCGTAACAGTTAATATTGTTGTAGTTTATAAAAAGTGAATGCTCATATGTGTAAAATGGAATAATAATTGTAATACCTACATATATCATGAAACTATTGTGAAAATCAGTAAGTTTTCCATATCACCCATTATTCAAATTAAGTACCAACAAGTAAAAGTACTTTTAAAAATCTAGTTGAGTTGTATGTAATCTATCCTAAATGTGGGCTTTAAAATAAGTTAAAATCCTATTTAATTAATGAATAGAACCTTACCTATATTATTTAAAAGTAGTGGTGTTTATAGTAATGATGCTATTGGCAGTCAATCAAAATACACAACAGAAAATTTTAACTCCCCTGGCTCTAGCTCCCTCACTCCCACCCAAAAAGTCAGAGAAGGTTTAAAGGTTTAGATATCCCTAAACCACCTTTACATCAATTTTCACCATCAAGTGACCTGTAGCAGCTGATGCAGGTGAAAATATTCAAGAAAAAGAAAAGATACTGCAAAATCTATGTTAGAATGACTACTGTGCCTGTGCATTCAGTTAAAGCCTGCTGTAAAACCAACCTTGGAATGGTTAGAAAAACGGATTTTTGCATATTAAATAATTATTTTGCATTATTACCCATAAGAGCAGAGATGTTTGTCTACTTTTTTTCATTGCTGTATACTCAGAATTTAGAAGAGTCCTTGTTTACCCTTAGTAGATCCCCACTAAGTATTAGCTGCATGTGAGAATAGTGAATAAATACTTGTCAGCTTGCTTATGGCATTTAAAAAATTAACATAAAATGTAAATTATTTAAAAGTAACGTATTTAAAGATTTCTTGAATATCTGCGAGTGTTTTCATAGGAACAAAGAAATAATCTTACCTTCTTTTTCTACTCTAAAAACAAAAGTTCTTTGTGTTGTAACAACCTCAAATTTGTTGTCTCCTTGAACTCGTACTGTAGATATAGCAGAAAGGGGAATTATTCCTTTTGAATACTTCTCCTATATTGATTAGAGAAAAAGATACACAAAAGAAGACATTAAAATTCGTTTGATCTTATTGGGGGGAAAAAAGAATGGCACAACATTTACAAGTGCTTCTCTTTCACGGTTTCATCTCAATTTTTTAAATGACATACAAATAGTAGATATCCTAATACACACTTAATACTCCCAGAAAAGAAAATATTACATGTTCCTTTTAAGTAAAATGTCTTTAGTCTCTACATCTGGAATTAAAAGGCAAAGAATGAAATATAAGCAATCATACTAGATCAGATATATATATTGCTCCAAAAAACAGCAGTTTGGTCTTTAAAACAATCTGCTCAAAATGATTTTATGGTGTTTGCAGGCATCTGCTGGCCATAACAGGTACTGTAACTGAACCATTTCAAAATGACTGCTCTTACATATTATGAACAACAATATATCTAAGAAACAAGACTGTTGGATTATATCAATTATTCATATTACTCAATGCTCTGATGATGATGATCTTAATCTCATAATGGCATCACTTCACTTTTATTCCCCCAATGACAAAAGAAGGGAAAAATATGGATGTGGCTGTTTGCAATCGATATATACAGATCATAATTTTGCTCAAGAGGGTCATTCTTAAGACTCTTGGTAACTCTGTCTTCTTTTACCTAGACCTTCCTAAACCATTTGGCATAATGACCGCCACACAAACTCTGCTGTTTACTAAGGGTACAATGTTTAATGGGCCCTGTGCTGCAAAGAAAATTCTAGGCTAATAATGTACTCAACCATTCCGCACAGTGAACCAAAAACAAGTTCATATTCCCCGAGGCGTAAACTGCGCTACCAGCAGACAGTAAGGGGCATTCAGGTAAGGGACAGTCACTGCCAGCAACAGGGCAGTCCACTGGGGGGGTTTATCCTCTGCTAGTTGAGAGGATATATTGTACTACCGTGGTATTTCCTTAGTTCTTTGAGAGTTTCTTCTCTTCCAGAGCCTCTGTTCCAATCTCCCATCCCTTTATGGGTCCATCAAAATCCTACCAAAACTGAATGTGAGCCCAGCCGGTGTGGCTCAGTGGCTGAGCACCAACCCATGAACCAAGAGAGTGATTCTAGGTCAGAGCATATGCCCAGGTTGCAGGCACAATCTCCAGTAGGGGCCATGCAGGAGGCAGCCAATCGATGAAGTTCCTCTGTCATCAATGTTTCTATCTCTTTATCCTTCTCCCTTCCTCTCTCTCTTAAATTCAATAAAAACATTTTTTAAAAAATGAATGTGAGCCCTAACCAGTTTGGCTCAGTGGATAGAGCATCGGCCTGTGGACTGAAGGGTCCCAAGTTCGATTCCGGTCAAGGGCATGTAACTTGGTTGCGGGCACATCCCCAGTAGGGGGTTTGCAGGAGGCAGCTGATCGATGTTTCTAACTCTCTAACTCTCCCCCCCTCTCCCTTCCTCTCTGTAAAAAATCAATAAAATATGTGTTTTTTTTAAAACTGAATAAGATATTTGAACTGTGATTTAGAAAGATGAGTGGGCAACTTCTCAAAAAAAGAAGAGGGTATCAAGAAATAGGTAATTACGAAGTATCTTCTCCTTGTTATTTTCCTTTTACTATCTTCTGTTCTTGCTATTTCAACTACCAATTTCATGCAGAGAATTCCAAAATCTGCTCCTTCCTTCCTTGTCCATTTCAGTCAACTTCACTCCCATATTTAGAGTCATCAACAATGCATGTAACTGTACCATCAGCACCTCAAGCTTTAAAACTCAATTATCTCCTCAAATATACCGTGCCTCTATATCTGTCCAATAAAATATTACTCTTCTAGTCAATCAGTCTTCAACAGAAGAGTCTTTGACCTGTGCTGACCTTTCGACCCCCATAACTTGGGACTCTCCCTTCAGCTACAGTGTCAACTTGTTCCCTACTTCTCCATGTCTCTTTTGACTCTTTCCAGTCACAGTGACCTTCCTGCTGTCCCTTAAACATACCTTTTGCATACTCTTTTTACTCTTCAAGGAATTGTTTTTAAATATTTTAAAAATTAAATTTATTGGGTTAATGAAATTATATAGGTTTCAAGTACACAGTTCTATGATACATCATTTGCATATTGCATTGTGTGCCCACCAGCCAAAGTCGAACCTTCTTCCATCTCCATATATTTGACACCCTTTACACTCCTTACTACCCTGCCCACACGCCCACTCTCTCTGATAACCACCATGCTGCTGTCTCTGTGAGTTTTTGTCTTATTTGTTCGTCTGTTGCTTTCAGTTTTATATGCCACATCAGTGAAATTATACGGTTCTTAACTTTTTCTGTCTGACTTATTTCTTGAGGAATGTTTTTCATACCCAACTTCACTAAAGATGCCCCTATGACTTTTTGCATTTCAGCATATTACATGCTCCTGCAGAAAGCCTTTCTGACCAGCCTCCTCTCTCAGTCCTTCGTCCTCACCCAGGCAGGTAACCCTAACTTAAGCTAATAGCAACCTGTACCTTTCCTTTATAACAACTACTAAATATAATTTAAATGATGATTTTTATATTTACGGTGTGATCATTTGGTTAATACAGTCTCCCCAAACAGACTGTGGGTCACACGTCTCTTTTCCTCACCACCTTTCACATAGCAGTTTTGTATAAATATTTTCTGAATGAATAAATTCTACGTCCAATCAATCACAGTTATACCAAACTCTGACAGCTCATGTCTAATGTTTCTGAAGTCCTTCTCTGAACCCCTCCACGGGCCTATACAGCCCACACCTGGTAAATGAGCGCTCAAGTTACTGCACCCCCTCCCGATCTGCCTCCTCCTTCCAGCTTGTCTTCCCTCTAACCTTCCTTGCATCTTGTTCATTTATCGCAGTTGGAAAAAGAACAGATTCACAAAGGAGGGTAAAAAGGTGGGTCTAGGTTTGTACAGGGTTTTCATGGATGGCAATGGACAGGAAAATTGAGAGGAAAGAGCAAAAACATGGAGATGAAAACAGGAAAAACATGCTCCAGGTTCCCCCAGTGTGTCCAGACACTACTGAAAAGGTCACTGCCAAGAAATGAATGAAATGACTGGCTTTAACAAAGGAAAGCCAGTAACTGTGGGTTACAATGGCAATACTAGGCAATGCTAGATCACTAAGTGCTCTAGGAATGACGGGGTCAGGGGGATGTCTCCCCATTGTGAGGCAACCTAAGACCCGGGAAAGGGCACAGCACCCCTGGGGACAGTGTGAGGGCCCCTCTTGGCTGTAAGTGGTTGAGACTAAACAGTCAAAAATCTAGCTAGAAGGTCCAAAACATTTACCCTTTAGGTGATCCATTCTCGAATTTCAGTTTGCCTAAGAATTAGGTAGAGGAGCTTATAAAGGTATATTTCCAGTGAGATACTGAATAAAATATTACCATTAACTCATTTTTCAGTAGAAAAAAATCAAGTAGCATTATAGAAAAAGAAACAGGAATTTTAAAAAGGAGATTTTTTTTTCCTTCCTCTAGATCTCTTTAAAGAGATTAAAAAAACAAGTCGTTAAAAAAGTAACAACTGATCTACATGCCTGTAATAAGGAAATTATATCTAACAAGTATTTATAGAAGAGTAATAGAAAAACAATTATCCAGAAATGATCAAAATGTACTTAACATGCTACATACAGTGTCACTTTAACCTCAGGAAGTTGTAGTTCCTCTAATGGCTCATTTATAATCTGTCAGGGGATGATTACAAGATAAATCTCATAATTTTAAACACTGTGGAGTTGCATTTATGTTTCTCTTCAAACAACACACGCTAAAGACCAAAGACAATTTAGAAATAACAACTCAGTGACAACAGGCTCAAAATGACTATGTTTTTCAGAGTGTGAAATTTTCTTTAGAAGAAGAAATTTTAAAGCATCCCTGGAGCCTGTAACACACAGATATCTATGTCAAGTTTGTCATTTATCTACCACTTTCAGACAATGAAACAACCACAGGGCAATTCTGCCCACAGCTGAGTGAGAATGGGGGTGAGCTCCATTTCTTGGCAGGTGATAAGATATCAAGGCCATGGGGATGTTGCCATTTTCAGTAACACAATGAAAAGTCCTTGCGGAGACATGATTGAGCAGTGCTGAGAAAAGTGGAAGGAAACCAGGGAAACAGGCAACTCTGTGCACTGCCTCCTAAAAGCCCAATACATGCTCCCCAAGTGCACATGTAAACATTGAAAGATGCACCTACTCAGTGCACATGACCACTAAAACTGCACACCTCCTGACACGGTAGCTAAGACTGCATCTATGCCTTCTGCTCCCTGGTCCTGAAATACCCTCTTCCCGGTTCATCTCTTCTGCCTGAAAGGTCACAACAAAAACTGTGTCTCCTGCCTGGCTGGTGTTGCTCAGTGGCTGAGCATTGACCCATAAACAAGGTCATGGTTCAATTCCTGGTCAGGGCACATGCCCAGGTTGTGGGCTCCATCCCCGGTAGGGGGCATGCAGGAGGCAGTCGATCAATAATTCTTTCATCATTGATGTTTTATCTCTCTCTCCCTCTCCCTTCCTCTCTGAAATCAATAAAAATATATTTTACCCTCACCCCCCCCTGGTGTCTGTGTCCATTGGTTAGGCTTATATGCATGCATACAAGTCCTTTGGTTGATCTCTCTCTCCTACCCCCACCCTCCCCTACCTTCCCTCTGAGGTTTGACAGTCTGATTGATGTTTCTCTGTCTCTGGATCTGTTTTTGTTCAGGCATGAGTGGGGGTGGGGGGGGTTAGGGGAGGCAATGGGTGGAAAAGGACACATATGTAATACCTTAATCAGTAAAGAAAAAAATCAAATATATATGTTAATATATATATTAAAAACAATAAAAAAAAAGAGGGAAAGAAACTGTCTCCTTTTAGAAAGACCCATCCCAGTGTTTTGTTTTTCGCCAAGATAAACCAAATCATCTGAATAGTAAAGGGGGAAAATATCACAGAACACAACAATTTGAATTTTTAAAAATTTGATGTTAAGCTAAAGGATTTATAATAATTCATTTTAAAGTGAACTTTTTAAGAATATATTTTTAGTGATTTAAGAGAGGAAGGGAGAGAGAGAGAGAGAGAGAGAGAGAGAGAGAGAGAGAGAGAGAGAGAGAGAGACATCAATGATGAGAGAGAATCATCGATGGCTGCCTCCGGCACACCCCCCCCACCGGAGATTGAGCCTGCAACCCATGCATGTGCCCTTGACTGGAATCGAACCTGGGACCCTTTCAGTCCATAGGCCAACGCTTTATCCACTGAGCAAAACCAGCTAGGGCTTAAGGTGAACTTTTGACCACAATTTTAAACCGAAGTTGCATCAATTTTATTGCATCAATATTTAAAAATGTGATAGGTACTCATCCCCTCACTGCACTGGAAATGAGCTTTCAAAAGGACAGAGGGAGTCCAGTTGGACACAGATACTAGAAAGTCTCTCCCCGAAATGGCCATAATGATACCACCACCAACAGAGCTTCATTGCATGGAAGCCTGTCTCATTCCTGAATAGTTTTCCTCCTCATTCCAATGAGACCAGAGAAGGGCACAGGTACTGAAGAAAACTAGGGGTCATATTCCATCAGATACAGAGACCACATTGTACCTCCCCAGGCAAAGAAACTGTCTCAACATTCAAATACACAAATTGCCCTGCAGGTGTGGCTCAGGGGTTGAGCATCGACCCAGGAACCAAGAGGTCACAGGTTCAATTTCTGATCAGGGCACATGCCCAGGTTGCAGGCTCCATTCCCAGTAGGGGGTATGCAGGAGGCAGCCAATCAATGATGTTCCTCTCTCATCTATGTTTCTATCTCTCTATCCCTCTTCCTTCCTCTCTCTCTAAAAATAAATAAAAACATATTTTAAAAAATAATAAAAAATCAAATACAAAAATAAACTAAAAACCGTAGTTAAAGCAGAAAACCAGCTATTAAAAAATACTCATCTCACTATCTTGCAAATTTCCAAGAGGTGTATTGAAACCTATTTGACGCTTTATCTGGACCATACTGTGAAATCCAGCAATTAGCACTTCTCTAGACTATTTTTTTTTAAGCAAAAACAAAGTTTTATTACAGAAAAGCTCCCTACTGCAGAGAGAAGACCCAAGCGGGTTGCCCTCTATCATTCGTAGTGTTATACTATGCCCTGTGCTATCTTATGTCTAAAACCATATTCTCTTCTGCCCTGCAGCACTGAAGAACCAATATATGAAAAGGACTATAAATCTCTATTCAAGCCACAAATATCACCAATATTAGACAGTGGAAATCTCTAAATAATGGAAAAATAATGTTAGATTATAGATAAGAGAATATGGATACGTGTAAAATGAGTATGTTAAAATAATGTATACAGTTAAGGCTATAAAATTGTCTGATTTCATTTAACTGAAATATGGTATACTTATTAGGTTCCAACCTTTGATTAAGGAAATTAATTTTTAAACACAAAGAAGTTGAAGGATTAGTACAATGAATACCCATGTATCCTCCATTTAGATCTGACAACTGTTAGCATCTTTAATTTTTGTTTTATCTAACTATGCATTTGTGCAAATATCTACATATATAAAAGCCCAGTTGTGCGGCGTTGGTGGTATAGTGGTGAGCATAGCTGCCTTCTAAAAGCCCAGTGACCAGAACGGCAGAACAACCAGTGGCTATGACAAGCACTGCAGCATCCAACCAGCCTGATCTGGGCCCTGATCGACCCCTGCCCCGGCCTCCAATCGGCCCCCAACACCCTGATTGGGGACGGGGACAGCCAGCCAACCGCCAACGGCCCCTCCCTCCCATTGGCCCGGCCCGATGGGCCCCCATGGGGCAGGCCAGCCAGACCCCACCTGTGCACGAATTTGTGCACCAGGCCTCTAGTTGTAACATAATTATTAAGATTTTTCAGTGAGTTCTAACTCCAAGCAGCCTTCTCAGTTCCATCTCCCACAAGTTTCCTTAACAAACACTATCCCCATTTGGAGAAAACTACATCCATAATAGAATGGATTTCCCATCTGAGCATCTCACTGTTCTCTCTGCTATCAGTCCTGTTCCCACTAGTTTCTTTTCACACGGACATTTCTCTAGTTTCTCCAAGTACAAACATTCTTTTTTGAAGACAAATAGCAAATGAAATCCCATGCAAGAAACCTTCTTTGTTTCTTCCACAAGCCCTTTCGGAGTAACTCTCCTTGCTTTGCCATCCCCTGCCGTGATGTAATTTTGCACACACTGCTGAGTGCCCTCTAGGATAAAGGCATTTCCTTGTTCATCTGTATATCGCTTGTAGCAATTTCTATAGGCTATACAAAGATACTCCATAAATAACTGTTAGATAGCTAAAGTATGTGTTTTTTATTCCAATTTGATGTTTCAAGAAAAAGTTAAATTATGAAGAGTGTTTTACCCTATTATAATTCTTTTCATGCGATAATCCAACTCATGTTCTCAAAAAACCCAAAAAGTTGATTGCTTAGTTTACTGAAGTACACTTGGGATGCATAAAGCAATCTTTGAAAACTGTAAAATGTACTTACCTTCTCGTTATTGTAATAAGAAATGCTAAAGCCATCAAATTTCACCCATCTCTTCTGAAACATGCGTTTTCTGTAAAACATATGAAATTGTTATTTTACATTTAAGTACCATGAACTGGAATTTTAGATATGTTTGTAATGTGACTGCATTGAGTACATTCCCACTTGCTGTTGAACAGTGCAGAAAACAATAGGCTACAACAATGCACGGTTTGGCAATTGTACACAAAGAGAAAAATATGTGTGATGGCACTTTCTAATCACCTATATAGGAGTCTAAAACAATGGCACTGTTAACAGTGTTGTCACCCACATTTGTAAGGTTGAGTGCAAAACAAAGTACTGTCAGACCCCCTATCAGCATACCCATTCCCCTTCATGAAGATAACAGAACTTCTCATCCCTCATTAAGCTTAAAACATTTCTTTTACCTCCATTTCTGCTTTAGAGAATGAATAATACTTTGCTAAAATAATAAAGCTTTGTCAATTGGGTTTTATATAGATAAACTAATTATGATCTAATAAGCTGAAAAAGCGCTGTCCACATAGAGAATCATTTACAATCATCCGAAATTCATGAACATGTTTTGAAAAAGAATCATATGAAAGGCAAATGCCATTTAAAACAGACACTAAGATGAGAAACAAAGCAAAATAACAGAATCATGGGTTTCCAAGTTAAGCTTAAAAGAGAAAAAAACTTTTTCTGGCTACAAGGGAAAAGTGAAAAACGATTTCTGCGTGGTCTTTTTTCTGTTCTGTCTCGTTTTAGTCTCCTTTCCTGAAGACAGACAATCCTAAAGGTTTTGAAGATCCTACTTTCTACGTGACCCCTCAGTGTGGACTGACACAATCCAGATACTTTTAGCCTTTAACACAGATATGAAAACTAACTTTTTGAAAAAAAGTCACCTACACAAAGAGAGAATAACCACTGTCTATCTTTTCCTTTTGCACTGTTCTGGCATGTTTAAGATAAGGAATTGGCATGGCTTTCTGTGGTTTTCAGAAGATTTAAAGATAGAAGAAAAAAAAAACCCTCAGAATGTGTAGAGAATTTTCCTTCCAGGCTTTCCCTGAGTACCACACATCTATTATGCAGCAAGCCTCCCACACTCATCCTTAGCCAATTTATTCCGCTTAAAATAAAATTAGAGAAAATCGGATCAAATGGAGAAAAGTTTCAAAGTTCATCAGTGCAGACAACATTTTCAATTATAAGCACTGAATTATGACATAATAAGAACATGGAAAGACCTTACGATCACAGAACTACAACTAACTATCCAGCCCTCTTTCTACCTTATTCCCTCTGCTTTCGGTTTCTTAACTTCTAATGATTTGCAATTGGTTTTCTTAACATTGCAACATACAACAGGTTTTCACTTCTTTCAACAACCCAAGAGTTCTTCAAATTCCCAGCATTAAAATTAAAAAGGAAAGAACATTAAGCAAACACACAATAATAATACACTGAACAAAATCACTGCGCATTTCTTTCATGCTGATCTCTGTCATACTTAAAGGCAGGTAAATACACATCTTCCCATAGTACTCCACAGTAATTCTGTAAAACAAGATTTTTTTGAGCCCCACCTGCCTTACATTGAGAATGGTGGTAAAATAAAGCTCAGTAACGTAAAATAATCTGTTTTATTATAAAAGTAATCAACATTTATGGCGATAAAGGCCTTAGAAGCTTCCACTATCGCTCCATTCCCTTTGCTAACGACTCCTTATCTTTCAGAATTTCACCTATACCGCCTACACAGACATTCCTCCCCTGATAAGCCAATTCAGAGCAGATCACAAAATTATTCCCTCTCTTTTTCCTCATAGCTCTGAATACAATCTCCCATTATATATATTTGTCTACGTGCTTAACGTCTTTTCTCCTTGTAACACCAGCCCTTATGCGTTACAAGGACAAAGTTCAAGAACGTTTCATTCTCTACTGTATGACCAGCAACTAACTCAGAGAGAAATAGGGCACTAAAAAAAAAAAAAAAAGAATCTGTGGAATGAGTGACATGATTATGTGGCTGGCTCCTTATCCGTGAGATCTCAGCTTGAAAGTCACTCCCTGAGTAGCCATCCCTGCCAGATGGATCCTTCAGGTCCCCTGGTCTCCTGCTCCATTTCTTGAATCAGACTTCACAGATTTATAATTATATATCTATTTTGCTTTATCCATCTCCCATGATAGATCTTTAGATACTTGAATATAGAAAAGATTTGTTTATCAATGTAAAACTAACAATTGCCATAGTTCCTAGCATATAAAATGTGCTTAATAAATATTTAACAAATATATTTTTCAGTGAAAAATTCCAATTTGCATTTCATATAGAGAAAATAAACATTGCTAAAACACTTTACCTTTAATTTCCGTGTTTTTTTCTTTTTCCAAATACTAAAGATCAGGTCATGAAATGACAGTATAAAAGCTCTGTAAAACTACCTCGTTATTAAAAAAAAAAATTAGACACTACAGAAAACATGAAAAAAAGTGATCATTTTAATTTCCATGCAATGTTAAAATATATTTTAAACATTTTTAAAATACATTCTTAAAAATGAATTCATTTCGTACTTTCCTATTTAAAATGCAAGTTAGTCAATTTAAGATGTTTCTAAAACTAAATTTATATACACAACCTATTTTACTCATTAAATGTGTCAACATTCAATTAGCTATTTTCTGCATGTGAACTTTAATAGCGAATTCTAATAACTGGTTAAAGAACTTACACTTAGATCCTTTTTGACATTATTCCCCCCCTTTTTAAAATATATTTTATTGATTTTTTACAGAGAGGAAGGGAGAGGGATAGAGAGCTAGAAACATTGACGAGAGAGAAACATCGATCAGCTGCCTTCTGCACAACCCCTACTGGGATGTGCCTTCAACCAAGGCACATGCTCTTGACCGGAATCGAACCTGGGACCCTTCAGTCTGCAGGCCGACGCTCTATCCACTGAGCCAAACCGGTTAGGGCCATTATTCCCCTTTTCACCTAATGAAACTTTGATTTGCTAAAACCTATACATTAATCAAAATTTCAACTAAATATTAAAAGAAATAGCTTAAGAAGGATGTGTTTCTAAATGTCAATGTACAATTTTAAATCAATAAATATATTGGTGAATACTAAAGTTTTAAGAATTATCATTTCTGAGCAACGGTTAAATATTTCTCTCATATATTTGTAAAAGTCTTTTAGACATCAGGTAACTAATTGCACTGGAATTATGTAAAATTAATCTACTATACACAATTAGAGGCTGCTCAAATACTTTAAATATTTTCTCTGACATAAGTTATGCCTTTCCCTTAAATATCTTTTAACAGCTAATAAGTGTTAAAAAAAAAAAAGACAAGGTATGAAATGCAATATCACCAATCATCACACAACACAAATTAGATCTGAAATAATGATGAATTATTACACAGAGATATTAAAGCCTTAGTCAATTAGCAATTTATTTGGCACAATAATCTTGGTAATAAAAAGCAACAAACACTTACATAGTGTTTTGTTCTAGGCACTGTTGCAAGCCATACACAACTATTTATTCATTTAATCCTCCAAATAACCAGATAAGAAATAGTATTATTTCCATTTTACAGATACAGGCACAGAGGCACTGTTAGGTTTAATAATTTGCCTACATCACACAAGTAAAGAGTAACTGGGAGTCAAACCCAGGCAATCTGTGCTCTTAATCACTGCTCAAACCTGACTCTAGCACGGTTTATAGCAAGAAATCCTGAACATCCCTTTAGGCAGCAATAACATTTGACCTCTACCCTTTTATATGTGAGTTTAATTTTACGAAGTCCTTCAGAATTCCTTTAGGAAAAAAAGGTAAAGCAGACAAAAAAACATATTAGCCTAGGTTTTATCCTACTTTGTTTTTAGGGTTCTAAAGGGAAACATTTCTTTAAGCAGCTTTTTTAGAATAGTTTCTAAGGCTTGTGCAGTGTTATCGAACGGATTTCTACAAACTCTTCCCTGGAGCTCTGGTAGGGGAGGGGGTGTAAAGTTTCAGCGGCTTTCATAAACAAACACACCTTACCACCTGGTGTCAGTTTTTGTTGTCTCAAAATCATGTATCTTAAAATTCTTTAACAACAGTGCATATACAATTAAAACTACATTTATTAAGTGCTCACACAGAGGCACTTCTATTTAATATCACTCCTAAGTCCCAGCAGAATTTTTTTAAGATTACATCTGATAGCTTAAAAAGAAAAAAAATCCCCAAATCAAACAAGCTTGCTAACCAATATCAATTCAAGGTGGCAGAGGCTACAAACTGTCACCTTCAACTATCACCCAGCTGGAATGAACCTCCAAGGCACTAAGTCAGATGTATGGATTTTATTACTCATGATTCTTAAGTCATCACAAAAGTACTTCTCACTCATTCTACAAAATACCTAAGAACAAAGAGACTAATATGCTTTACCAGACTCAGGGGCCTTGCTTACATAATCCTACAGCATTATGTGCACACTGTATCGTATTCTCTGCTCTAACCCTAACTAGACTCAATATGTTTTGAAACTACTATAATTCCCCAAAATATAGACTTTTATTGATCTATTCCCTCATTTTTACTTAGCTAATTATTATTTTACCTACTTATCCTTTTAAGGATGAGGCTTTTAATAGCGCAGTATTAGTTATAAAGTATTCTATAGATAGAAAGCCAAGGAGTTATTATATTTCTCTAAAACACCAGCACTTTTCTATTCTAAAATGCATTTCCTAACTTTTTTTTAATATATTTTATTGATTTTTTACAGAGAGGAAGGGAGAGAGAGAGAGAGAGAGAGAGAGAGAGAGAGAGAGAGAGAGAGAGTCAGAAACATTGATGAGAGAGAAACATCGATCAGCTGCCTCCTGCACATCTCCTACTGGGGATGTGCCCGCAACCCAGGTACATGCCCTTGACCGGAATCGAACCTGGGACCTTTCAGTCCGCAGGCAGACGCTCTTTCAACTCAGCCAAACCGGTTTCGGCCATTTCCTCACTTTTAAGCAAACCCAAATGAGAGTTTCTAAGATTATATAAGCCAAAACGAGTTGGGGCTAATAAAACATGAGTATGTGCTAAAAGGACCCTGGAAAGTCAATGAAAAAGCATGAACATGTGTGTGTGAATACCAATTTTGACAATATTAACAAAGAACTTAGTGTTTACATGACATGGCATATGAAAAGCTATGTTAAAAGATTCACACTTCTTTATTTTATGGCGTCATACTCTATTTTTTTTAAAAAAAAAAACCAACGTTTAACCAGTTTCTAGTTAAGACGATCACTTAAAAGCTTGTTTACCTCTACTTCTCCCAAAACTTCAAACAATTAAAAAAGCAAATAAAAATAAATACCTACAAACCAACACTGACCAGAGTAGGTGATAGCAGGGATATTTAGCAAATGGGAAAGCAGACGAAAGGACAGGGACTGCCTTCGGAGGCTTCAGAGAGCTGACGGCTAAGCCTGTGACTGATCACAGCAAGAGGAAAACCAATTACCCACAAAATCTCAGGCGGTGGAGACACTTGGGGAAGGGATATGAAGGTCAATGGGGTGCTGAGGATAGAAATTTGTTGGAAGGCAATCAAAGAGGTGTGTGCCCTCCTCACTGCATCCCCGGATCCCTCCCTCTCTGTGCTGGGCTGGAAAACTGCCCTTCCTCTTCCTCAACGGAATGGCAGTTTCTTCCCTGTGGGCTTCTTCACACAGGCTCCTCACAGGGAGACGAAGGTGGGGCTGAAGGCAGGGGACAGTCTTAAGAACAGCAGAACCACAGCATTCTTCATGGTGGCCAAGGCATGGAAACTACCGAAGTGTCCTTAGATGAAGAAGATGTGGAACATATATACAGGGGAATACTACTCGGCCATAAGAAGATATGAAATCCTACCATTTGTGACAGCATGGATGGATCTCGAGAATATCACACTAAGCAAAATAAGCCAGGCAGAAAAAGTCAAGAACCGTATGATCTCACTCATATGTAGGATACAAAACTGAAAGCAAAAAATGAACAAAGACAAACCAACGAAAACTCAGACACAGATAACAGTATGGTGGTTACCAGAGGGAAGGGAGATGGGGAGGAGTAAAAGGTAAAAGGGGTCAAATATACGGTGGAAGAAGGAGGTCTGACTTTGGGTGGTAAACACATAATGTAATATACAGACGATGTATCAGAGAACTGTCCACTTGGAATCCATATAATTTTATTAACCAATGTCACCCCGATAAATTTAATAAAAATAAAAAAGAAACAATCCAATGACAGTTTGTGTCATAAATAATTATGCTCAAAGTCCACTTTCCCTATTAAGTTCCCAAAAAGTTGTTTATCGTTTTATCACCCTCAACAAGGGAATTCATTTAAAAGATCTGGCATGAGGGGACTCCAAGGAACATCATCTCATGAAAAACAGACAGCCATACCCATCAGAGGCTGTTCCAATCAGCTGTGTAATATCTCATTTTAAAAAGCAACAGCCCCAAGATTAACAAAACATTTGAGGAAAACATCTCTAAGGTAAAAGATGGGAATGACCCCCTCCCTCCCAAAACAAGGAAACAGACTCAACTGGAGAAGAAAGCTTGAAAAAAACATATTAATATCCTCAGAGATATTAAGAGAATATATTGCATTCATGGAACAATACCAGCATGCTATAAAAAGAACAGTCAAAAGTAAGAAACTGCTTTCCATATTAAATATAGGACAAAAGACAAAAGTAGGTTCAAAAGTACAATTGAAGACACCTCCCAGAAATGAAAAGGCCACATTTAATTAGCATTTTGGTGCAGGAAGTCCAATATCGAAGCACCAGGAATTCTAGAATCCCTATATCTAACATGGGCCGCTGGCTTCTGGGTGAGCTGATGCCTAACCCCTGTCCCAGCTTTGACCTTGTCTTGGTATTTGGCCATTGGCTTTTCCCTCTGCCCTAGTCCTCTGTCCAACCAGAACATGCAAGTCACTGGCAGTCTCTCCCTCTTCAGCCTAGTGCCCAACCTTGCATCTCCCATAAAATAACCCCAGCTTACCCCTGCTAGCCATCTCACACACTGCAGATCCTCCAGATAGCGCCCCAAGTCCTGTCCTTCCTCCCCTCCTTCTAGCCAGAAAGTACTGCATCTGAAAATGCCAGTTCAAAATGGATCTATTTTCCAAAGACCAACTGAACTGCTACTTCTCCGGACCAGGTTTTTGAAGAAATGTTTCCTCAACAATCCCTTTGTAACCCCACAATTCTGTACTCTATGGACCTGACCTGTCTGTACCATTATTATTATACTCTGTCTCTATGTTTTACTTCTAATTTCCTAAATGGAAGACACACAAAAGTAGCGCACACATCTCACTTATCGTTGCATGTCTCCATAAATTCTTCAGCTAGTGTACATTCAAATTGCTGAATCGGCCTCATGCAGTCAGCTTCTGCTGCCCCAGATTTACATAACCACACGATGCTTCTCCATGATTCAAAAATCAATAATTTTTTTTTTAAAAAAAGAGAATTTAGCTAAGTAAGAAAGTCCTAAAACAACTTATCAAATAAACTATGAGTTCCTCGAGATATACGGTAGTTTTTATAAATATGCTCAGTGTATTATGCTGAGCACACAAACATTAGTAGAAAACAGCAAACTAAAGATAAAAGAGTCTCCTTATTGCAGACATTCTTGGCTATTTCGATATGTGCATCTCTCATAAAGGGTACAGACATGACACCACATTCTCCTCTTTACAGAACTCACAGGATTCTTCCTCTGAATTACATATTTGGAAAATGCTAGAATAAATCATATCCAATCGTCCATTTTTGCATCTTTTCAGATTTGCTGAAATGCTTGAGCTTATTAATTACAGCTAGAAAAGGCAAGAGGGGCATATTGGTTTTTTATCCTCTAAACTCAGTGAGTATTTTAAAACAGGTACCATTTATTTAAGTTTTTCATCTGCTTGCCCTAGTTGTAATAACAGACCCAAGTTCAACATTCTATCAAGTTTCTTCCATACAATTTTATAAAGCAATAGTATCAAGCTACATTATAATTAGACTAGAGGCCAGGTGCACAAAATTCGTGCTCTCAGGGGGGGAGGGAGGATCCTCTCAGCCCAGCCCGCACCCTCTCACAGTCTAGGAGCCCATCGGGGGATGTCTGACTGATGGCTTAGCGCTGCCGCCAAGGCAGGAGAGTCCTGCCACTGCTGCTGTGCTCGCCAGTTGTGAGCCCGGCTTCTGGCTGAGCCACACTCCCCCTATGGGAGTGCCCTGACCATCTGGGGGCAGCTCCTGCGTTGAGCGTCTGCCCCCTGGTGGTCAGTGCACGTCATAGCAACTGGCCATTCCACCGTTTGATCGATCTGCACATTAGCCTTTTATTATATAGGATCATTCAAATTTTTAAATAAACTTTATATGTTAAGCTCAACTGGAAATGTTTCAGTATTTCTTTAAAAAAATATTTTTTTTTATTGATTTTAGAGAGGAAGGGAGAGGAAGAGAGAGATAGAAACATCAATGATGAGAGAGAATCATCGATCAACCCCCATCCCCTGCACACCTCACACTGGGGATAGAGCCTCAACCTGGGCATGTGACCTGACAGGGAATCAAACTGTGACTTCTTGGTTCATATGTTGATGCTCAACCACTGAGCCAGGCCAGCCGGGATCAGTGTTTCTTTAGTTGCATAATGTTACAGAATTATTTTCTTACTAAATATTTGGTGGTTTTTTACATACTGTTCATTAATTCAGAACTGGCATTTTCATTTCAAAAGCAAATAGATACTCAACCATGTGAAATAAATCCAGATTATGAATTTATTTTGTTTAATGTCACTCATGACTGAGAACAGTTTCAAACAATATTTAGAGAAGGATAACTGAGTGAGGCTATTTATTTTTAAACTGTGTTTTGACAACACATGTAAGTGTCTCCAGGGAGGAAACAGAATTATAAGGAGAACACTGAGACCACTGCTCCGGAAATGTACATTAGCGCCATCAATGGCACCTGCAGATTTTCAACAGTGTTCAGAGTTCAGTTTTACAAAATCCCTAGAAAAATGTAAAGAAAAAAATGATGCCTTATGCTAGTTTTTTACTGATTCTGTCAACAATAAATATTAAAGAATCTATCGCGTGGCACATTGTGGTTACTGAGGATACTGCAGTAAACAAAAGCCAATCTAGATGTTGTCCCCAGGGAACGTATATGAAATAAATTAGAGGCCTGATGCAAGAAATTTGTGCAAGAGTAGGCCTTCCTTCCGCTGGCTGCTGGCACCTGCTTCCTTCTGGCACCCGGGACCTGGGCTTCCCTCCGGCCACCAGCAGGCACCTGGGACACGGGCTTCCCTCACAGCCCCAGCTTTGTCCAGTCTAATTAGCATACTGTGCTTTTATTATTATAGATAAGTCATCTAGTATAGAGCTGGGCAGAGAAAACTAAAGTAACTAAGGGAGTAACAGGGTGGTGGGGGAGGGGCAGTGGTAACTTCAAATTTGGTGCTCAGGGCCTCAAAGCAAAGGAGGCAGACATTAGAGCAAGCACTTAAGGGAATAGGGTACCAGCCCTATTACTCTCCGGGTAAGAGCATTCCAGGCAGAAAGAACAAGTGCAAAGGTCCAGGAGGGGGCTCCTGCTTCTTATTTCTTCTAGTTTTATAGAGAAATAGAGAAAGGTTTCTCTATTTTGTGATCTATCAGGTTATAATTTTCTATTTGGGGCCCAGGGGAGATGGAAGAAGATGGTATAAGATTTTAGCCAACCATCTCATCTGCTTTGTGCTTCTATGGCTCACAGGCCAAATCTGGCCCATTGTCTGTGTTTATAAATGAAGTTTCATTGAAAAAGCCTCATTCATTGGCTCCCATAGTCTCTATGGCTGCTTTAACGCTGCAACTGCTGAGTTGCTGATACCCCATACAGATCACATGGCTGTAAAGATCAAAATATGTATTATCTGACCATTTACAGAAAAAGCTTGCTAATACCTTCTCTTGGAATTCAGAATGTCATCTAAACCAGCGCGACCTGCACCAAAGCAACATGTGACCATGAGCTACGCACAGCTCGGTAACCTCTGCATAAGGAATGGACAGGTATCCGTTGTCTAACTAATGAGCATCTTAAACACCCTTCCAATGGCCAGAGTCTAATTAGGAAAAGGAAAAATGCAGAGTCTACTTCTGGTCTAATACATGCTTCTTGGTCAGTGACACATTGTTTCTCTCCAGTCATGGCAATATAATCCTGGAGAAATGTTTTTAAAAATTTCCTGGTGATATAACAAACTCCTTTGTTTTCTTTCCTATATCCATTCCTCCTGGTATTTGGGGGAAAATAACTTAAGCCAGAAAACTCAATGATTTCTCCTAACATGGAGAGATAAAAATCTAGAAAACGTACAGCATCTAACCTTAGGCAGATTCAGAAGAGAAAGAAGGAAAAGCCAGAGTTCTGACAAAGAGAAGGAAGAAAATGTTCTACCTGTCCCAGGAGTGGCCAATAATGGTGACGCTTTCTCAGTGTGCCTGGAGCATAAACATGCCAACCCCGTGAAGCGCAAGGTGCCGCCAGAAATTACGCAGGAAACCACAGCTGCTGAGGGCTCTGTACCCAGAGTCTGCAAAACCTTCCGGTGATATTTCAGAAGCCCACTCGGATCTCCCTCAACGCTTAATTTTACAGAAATGAAAGAGCTGAGAATATGCGAGCTCACTGCTTCATTCCACCAGTGTGTATGATCTGAGTATTGACTCATACGTTTGCTATTTACCAATAATACTGATGACTGATAAAAAGTAGACACAGCTGACTACTTTATCATCCTAATGTAACCAGGAAGAAGAGAGACAAAGTAATTGGTACAAGAAGTACTTTGGTTTATTCAACATCTAATTTGCTAGAAGGATGCAATCATATGAAATGTTAACCATATAATTAAAAGCCATAAAGGTGTTGGGGGTCTTTTGGCTTTCTTAAGACATGCAATACCTGCTCCCACTAGGCAACTGATACTTCTTCTGGTAATTATTTGCTAATAAAATTTATTTCAGGTCAAACCAAGGCCTTCTGGAAATGATGAACACATTTGCGGGGGGGGGGGGGATAGCAGAGAAAACCAGCACATTGTAGGGATCCATCACACTAATTACTTAAACAGGAGAGGTTTAATCCAAACATAACTTAATGATTCATGAGGAACATTTCAAATAAATATTGCAAAAAGACATCCAAAATCAAGATGCTAGAAAACAATTCTAATTAAACATAATCCCTCCCCAAAGATCTCTCAGTACTCTAAAATGCTTAAGGGACAGAAGTTCCTTCATAAACAGGAACGATAAGTCTTTTTTAAAAGTATAATATTCAGGGAACTCTGACCTTCTGTGCAACATACAAAATTCAAAACAATATATTAATAACAGTGAAGGCTGAAATCTAACAATGACGTGTTTTCCCTTAACTACAATAAGCCTTGTATTCCCAAACAGAACACTGTTATGAGATGAGCAAAAGCCAAACAGGGTGGCCTGAGTGATACTAACTCAATCTGTGTTGTTGTTTTCTTTGCTAAAAATTGGGACACAATAGTGAATTTTGGTGCAAAGTTAGAAACTCACTCTAACGTTCTAGAGGTGAAATCGTAACTTCCAGTTTTAATCTGCTTTTCAGCACCCCTTAACCCCTCATTCCATTTAGCATATTCCACAGGCTTCTCTTATGTCTCAACAACAGCATTTGTAAAAGCATGTTGAAAGTCCAGAAAAACAATCTGTATGCATGGTGACGAGGGGTAAAGGAAGGGGGGTTAGTAACAACCTTGCAGGTTTGGAAATGGATAAACTTGAATTTTTGAAAATATGTTACTTATTAAAATAAGGGAACAAATACATACCCTTGAGGAGAGAGTTTGTCTAGCCAGCCCGATTTAACCTTCTTCGCAGACGATCCATAAAAGCAGGCATAAGGAGAGATTGGACTTGAGGAAATGACTGATGAATCAGCATTTCCACTTGTGGAGCTTAAGGGATAACTGTGCCTATTAACAGGGTCCAAGTTCAATACTTTTTGAGTCCTGGAATTAGATGCCTTTGAATTTTTTCTTTTTAAACTCTGAAAGCATTCTTCTACTGTTGAATATTCTGAATCTGCAGCTCCGCCCGTCGGAAAATTGTTTTTGTCCTCTCGAGGTATCCAAATATCTTCCACTTTGTCTTCACTCACATTCTCCTTCCTGTTATCATATATGCTAAAGGGTAAAAAACAGTGTAAACATTTCAAAGTGCTTATGCCATTTAAGCCATCGGTTATTTTTTACATTTATAAACAACCCACCCCAGAAATTTCAGACCAGGAAAATCTTAGCATTCAATTAATCCACCTGGTAATTTTTAAAAATCTTCCAAGAAAATTAAATACAAATCTCTCATTATCCTAAGACCGATTTGAACACTACTAGAAGTAGTATATTTTTTCTTGCGTATCATTTAATCCTATCTGCCTATTTTGGGGGTTGGGTACAGGTGGTAAGGATGGGAGACTGGCTGTACTCTTTGCAATACAATTTAAACATCTTCACCAGCACCATTAAGCGGCCAGCCCAACCCTGGTCCCTGGGCAACATCATGAACGACTAACTTATGTTTTTGGAGATCTTTCTTCTAAACTCCTTGCCTCTTCTTTGACTCTCCACTCCCAGGACCTTATGTTCCATAACAACGTAATAGGACAGGGAGTCCTGACTGATGAGAGCTTTAGTATTATTCTGCAACACTAATGAGGAAGAACCAGACCACACTGCTCGCTAGAAAATGAGAAAGGGTCAGGGTTACATTAAGAAGAGCGGTGTAGCATATAGTATTTACTGGAACACATTCATAATAGCTAAGCATATCGCTATACATTTCAGGAATGACAAAACAGAGTCACTGAGTAATTTATGTATAATAAAACCTATAACCCATAAAGGAGGTTTTTTTCTAATCAATAAAACATATGCTTAGGGGTCTAATTACATTCTTCTGGATACAGTGGTCTAAAAACCAGAACTTCCTTAAAGAATTATTTAGCCTAGCCCCTTCCACGTTGTGCATTATAATAGAGTCATATCAAGTGCTTGCTGAACTAGGATTTTAGTATCTTCCTTAAGTTTTTCTATTTTCCTTAAGTTTAGTTTCAACTGTTGAAGGGAAACCCACAACAGTGTTAGCCTTCAGAAAGAGAAGGGTAAAATGGAAGATAAAACGAATGTTAAGTAATGAACCAGTAAACCAAGTCCTAATAAAGTTGAGAGAAAAACAAAATTTATGTTGGAGCCTTAGAAATTCTGATTAATTTCATGTGTGATCCAAATAAGTGGGTAATTTTCAAGCCACTTGTCAATGCAGAACGTTCAATAAAAAAGTACTAAGTTACAGTTGTGAAAACGCACAGAGTTTTTTGCACTGCTCCTTTCTCCTCCAGATTAACTAACTTCTCCTAATCCTTAAAATGCAATCACAGTCACCACGCATTTGCCACACTGGGAAGGGGAGAGTGGTTTCAAATTAGAGGAAGACCAAAGTAATCTGTCACAGAACACACTTGGTCTACAGACTCTAAATTCAATTATTAAAATGAGTTCTGCTATTGATGCATTAAAAAAAAAAAGATTTGCTGCGCTAGCTGGTGTGGCTCAATGGCTAGAGCACCACGCCATGTACCAAAGGGTCAAAGGATCAGTTCCTGGTCACGGGCATGTGCCTGAGTTGCAGGTTTGATCCTTGGCCCCAGTCAGAGCATGAGCAGAAGGCAACCAATCGATGTCTCTCTCTCATAACGATGTTTCTCTCTCCTCCCTCCCTTCCACTCTTCAAAAATCAATGGAAAAAATATCAAAAAAGATTCGAACTTACCAATGTAAACTATTTTCTTAGAAACATAATATGAGCAAGAAGTCAACATTGTGTAACATTTTATTCCAAAGAATTAATCATCATTAGTCATGACTTCATACCTTGATTGGACAAAAAAAGAGTTTCTTTCAGTTGTTGCTTTCCCTTTGAGTGTTTCTTCATGGGCCCAAAATTCATTCCTTATAGACTTTTTCTATTAAAAAAATACATACAGTTTTTTTAGGGTTTCAATATTCTACAAAGTTCCACAATATCTGGGTTTAGTTTTATTATCCAAATGTCTAATTGCTTAGGTCAATTATCAGTAAAAACAATGTAATTAGGAAGACTCCATTAAACAGTAGCCTTTGGATGCTTTTTTCAATAACTAATTTCAATCATTAATAACTCATAATTTCAAGAAAAAAAACATAATATGCTAACCAAGAATAAAATTTATTTACTTTTACTTTCCCAATATTTTTTTGTCTTCTAACTTCTTTTTTATCATGTCCAAGAAATAAAATAGCAAAGAGCATAGATACTGAAGAGAAAAGACTAAAACTGAATAATTAAGATATGTAACTAGTTAGAAGTCTGTATTTGGGTATAATGCAAACCAAATGGGGAGGGAGAGAAGGGGTTGCTTGCTTTTGCTTTTTATGATTTTTTTTTAACTTCTCTTGCACAAAACTTTGAACACACACTAACCCTTATTTCTGAAATCAAACTGAAAATTTGTTTTTGTAATATATATTTAAAGATAAAATTTTATCCTGATTTTATGGAATAGAATTTTACTGACTGAAAATTTCATTCTTCAACATAACACAGTCTTCAAACAGCATGCAGGAAAATGAAGCAGCAAGTATAAACAGAAGAGTAAATAATATGAAAAAAATTAAAATGAATGGAACAAACCTTGGAAGTTTCTAGTCTCTGGAAGAGAAAGGTCTCTCCATAAGGAAAGATGGAAGATGAATTCTCCTCATTTGAATCTTTTGGGGAAATTATAGGATGAGAATGAAAAGATGTAAATAATGGGAAACATTGTTTTTTTAAAAGGCATGTGTTTATTTTAAAGCAATATCACAACTTAAGTTTTATTCTCTGAGGGTCCAAAATTGTGCTCATAATTCTTACCCCCAAATAAACTCTTCGGATGTAGCACTCACTATATATACCCTCACTTGTACAATAGTAAAAATTTACTATTTCTTAAAGTGCGATGTGTCAGATATATATGTCCTTGCTAACCTCTAAGATCTACATTAATATAACAAGCACATTTTCCACTGTATACAATGGAAATTGTCATGGTGCCATTTTTTTCCTTTATTTTATTTTTCCCATCATTGTTTTCCCCCCAATACTTCTTCCACCTCCACCCACACCCCCCACAGTCATGATGCCATTTTTAATGTTAAACCTATATAATGAAAGGGTAATATGCAAATTGATCCTAACTGTGGAACACTCAGGAACGACCAGGAACGACTGGTCACTATGATGCGCACTGACCACTAGGGGGCCGACACTCAATGCAGAAGCTGCTCCATGGTGGTCAGTGAGCTCCCACAGGGGGAGTGCCACTCAGTCACAAGCCAGGCTGATGGCTGCAAGTGCAGCAGCGGTGGCAGGAGCCTCTCCTGCTTCCTCAGCAGCACTAAGGATGTCCCCTATGGGGAGCGGGCCTAGCCATCAGTCGGACATCCCCCAAGGGCTCCCAGGCTGCCACAGGGATGTCTGACTGCCAGCTTAGGCCTGATCCCCCTGGGAGCAGGCCTAAGCCAGCAGGTGGATATCACCCGAGGGGTCCCAGACTGCGAGAGGGTACAGGCCAGGCTGAGGGACCACCATCCCCCCCCTTGCCGAGTGCATGATTTTTCATGCAACGGGCCTCTAGTTCCTAAATAAAATAATAGTATAACAGCAAAAAAATTAATCTTAATTCTATTATAACTTTCAATAAGTAATTATTAAAATTTCACTAACAGAACAATTAGATGTTATATGACTCAAAATACCAGAATCCACTTAATATAATCCTTCTGATTCCACAGCTACTAATACATCTGTAAATAAATTATTTCAAAAGAATTGCCACCATCTTTGAATTACACCAATCTACAAGAAAGAATTCTCAACACTTTCATTTTCTGATAGGGCAAAACAATTTTTAAAGGCTCAGTAGCAAGTATTTGTTTGCCATCTTATTGTTGAGAAGAATGTTCCTGAATTTGTGGAAACAGAATTTTCAGAAAAAAAGAAAAGCCCCTGTCAATGATCAATTCACCAGAGCGATGTCAGCCCTTTCCTGTTACCATGGCAAAAATTACTTTCCATAATCTATGTTCTGTAGCTCAAACTGTCAGAAACCACTTAATTCAGTTAAATGCCTTCAACTGCGGCTAATGATAAATGAAGCCTGTACAAAAAAAAAAATCTTTTTACATCACCATGTGCAAATTTCCAGGTGTCTGTGTGTCTATTACTGTCTTTCATTCACTCACTTTTAAAGGTGTCTGAAGTAGTATGAACTCTAGCAGACACTATTCCCATTAGTTCCTATTCCTCAGGTGGGTTACCTTCTCCATCATGATTTAAACACATTTAAAACCATCCAATGAGTGCTAATGATTTACAGAGACTTGAAATGCTAAGACTCACTGTGCTGTGTCACCGATTTTCCAGTTGAGGTAGCACCATTTCTTCTCTCACGGAAATAGCTTAAAGGAAAGGGAAAAATAGGTTAAAATAGAAATGTAAAAGGATTAATTATAGAGACATACATTCTTTTACGTAGCAAAACATATATTCAAAAGTAAATTTGATTTTAAATAAACAGAATGGGCAAATTCCACAAATATGTTTTTCTGAACAGCGTAAACGAAGAGATTTCAAAGAATTTTACAAGTGTTTCTCATATCCATAACTCGCAAAAGCAAACATATTTGCCCAATGCTAGTATGAACATAAAGCAATTTCAAAACCCCATCCATTGCCATCTGTGAAACAAATTTTCTAACTAGATTTCAGTATATATGTAGTGTTTTTGTCATTAGTTTTATCATACTGAATAAAAAGTCTGCCTGGCTCCATGAGCACAATATTAAAATACACAAGACTTTTTTTCTCAAAGATCTGATAGTCCTGGGGAAGAGACTTTACAAGCAATTAGTTAGTATACAACCTAACAGCAAGCCAGAGGAAAACACTGTCGAAGCAGAGGATAATGAATACCTACCACAATATGAAAGACTTCTATCTAGTTTTCCCTCTAAATGTAAAGATCTGGACACCTGTCCTCATATACTTATCTGTCCAAGTAACTAAAAGCAAGTAAATAAATAAAAAAAGAACAGAAATCAATAAAATAAAATATGAACAAAATTTAAGTGACTGCAACCAAAATCTAGTTCTTTGAAATGATCAATAAAATTGATCAACCTCAGAGAAAGTAAATAAAAGAGAGACAGGAGACATAAATTACCAATATCTGGAATGAAAGAGGGAACATCACTACGAATCCTATGAGCATGAAAGCTATAACTACAGATTACTAAGAAAATTTTATGGCAACAAATAACTGATAAAATTGAAAAATTCCTTGAGATTCAAATTAGCAAATATGACACAAGAATACATAGAAAATATTAGAGAAATTGAGTTAGTAATTAATCACCTACCCACAAAAACTCTATGTCCATATATTTCACTGATGAATTCCACCAAACATTTAAGGAAAAATGTGCCACCAATTCTACACGAACTGTTTCAGAAAATATAGAAGGAGGGGTAGTTCCCAACTCATTCTTAAGTCCAGTATTACTGATACCAAAACGAGTAAAAAACAAAACTACATATAAATGTTAGATAAATGGACCCCATGAAAATGAATGCAAAAATAATTAAGAAGCAAATAAAATCCAATCCTATCTAATAATAGAGAAACATGGTAATTAATTGTACCTCTGACATGCTTCCCATTGGCTAATCAGGGTGATATGCAAATTAACTGCCAACCAAGATGGTGGCCGGCAGCCAGGCAGCTGAAGCGAACAGGAGCCTTGCTTGCTCCAGTGATGAAGGAAGCCAAGGTTCCCCACCTGCCGCTGCCGGCCTCTGAGCTGCACTCTAAGAAAGAATGTTGCAATTATAGAAGCTAAACAAACCCCAGAAACCTGCTTTCAGCCAGCCAGGCCTCAGAGCTGGAGCTGCAACAGTGTTTCAATTATAGAAGCCAAACAAACCCAGATACCTGCTTTCAGCAGCCAAGGTCTCAGAGCTGGAGCTGAGCCTCAACGCTAAAGCCAGCTCTCAGTTTCAGTGATGGCCATAGAAGGTAAATAAATCCCAAAATAAAAAAAAAAAAAAGAAAAGAAAAAAAGGAGAGGTTGGGAGCTTCAGTCACCCACCAGCCTGAAAACGGCCCTCAGTCCCTCACCCAGACTGGCCAGGCACCCCAGTGGGGACCCCCACCCTGAAGGGGGTGTGACCAGCTGCAAACAGCCATCATCCCCTCATCCAGGCTGGCCAGGCACCCTAGCAGGACCCCCACCCTGATCTGGGACACCCTTCAGGGCAAACCAGCCGGCCCCCACCCATGCACCAGGCCTCTATCCTATATAGTAAAAGGGTAATATGCAAACTAGACCTAACAGCCGAAAGACTGGGAATGACTGGTCACTATGACACACACTGACCACCGGGGGCAGACGCTCAATGCAGGAGCTGCCCTCTGGTGGTCAGGGCGCTCTCACATGGGAAGAGCTCTGCTCAGCCACAAGCCAGGCTGATGGCTGCCAGTACAGCGGTGGTGGTGGGAGCCTCTCCTGCCTCCTCAGCAGCGCTAAGGATGTCCGACTGCAGTTTAGGCCTGCTCCCCGCTGGCAAGTGGACATCCCCTGAGGGCTGCTGGGCTGCCAGAGGGATGTCTGATTGCCATCTTAGGCACAATCCCCCGGGGAGCGGGCCTAAGCCAGCAGGTGGTCATCCCCTGAAGGGTCCCAGACTGCGAGAGGGCACAGACCGGGCTGAGAGACCCCCTCCCCCCGCGAGTGCACAAATTTTTGTGCACTGGGCCTCTAGTGAGATATATAAAAAGAATAGCCCCAACTGGGTGGCTTAGTTGGTTAAACTGCCATCCCTTCTACCAAATAAGGTTGCAGTTCGATTTTCTCTCTCTTTCTCTCTCTCTCTCTCTCTCTCTCTCTCTCTCTCTCTCTCTCTCTGTCTCTCTCTCTCTCTCTCAAATCAATAAATATATGTTTGGGTGAGGATTAAATAAAAAATAATATAAGCACATGGCAGGAAAGCAAAAAAGAATACTATAAGCATATGACAGGAAATAAAATATGTTTAACATGGAAAAATCTATGTAAGTCACCAAATTTAGAAAATATGGGAGATAAATCACATGCTCATGACCATATATCCAGAAAAAAACACTTGTCAAAATTCAACACCCACTCATGAAAAAACTCTCAGGAATAGAAGGAAACTTCTGCAACCTAATAAAAGGCATTTATGAAAAACCTACATCATAATTAATGGTTAAAGTCTGAATGGCTTCACCTAAGATTGGGAGTAAGGCAAGAAGGTCTGCTCTCCCATCAATATTCACCTTATTTCAGAGGTCCAGACCAGTACAATAAGACAAGAGGAAGAAATGAACGGTATGCAGATTGAAAGATATCTTACAGTTAAAGGTATCCAGGTAAGCCAAAAATCCTAAAGAATATACTAAAAAGCTTCTCAAAAAAGTAAGTCTAGCAAGGCACAAGGATAAAGGGTAAATACTTTTAGAGTTCAATAATATTTCTAAATATTAGCAATGAATAACTGAAAAATATAGTTTGAAAAGACAACTTTCATTGTGAAATGCTAAGGGATAAATTTATTAAAATATGAGCAAGATCTGCACATTGAAAACTATAAACATTGCTGAGAAAAATTAAAGAAAATTTAATTAAATGGAAGAATATATGGAAAACTGAATATTACAAAGACGCCAATACTTTCTATGTTAATCTATAGAGTCAATGCAAAAAAGTTACGGAAGTGAGTGAACATGTGCGTGTGTGTGTGTGTGTGTGTGTGTGCGCGCGCGTACGTGCGCGCCCACATATGTAATTTGACAAGTCAATTCTAAAATTTATATGAAAAGGCAACATAACAAGAATAACTAAGAAACTTTTAAAGAACAGGCGAGAAGACTTGCTCCACCAGGTATCAGGATTTGTTATAAAGTTGTAGTAGTTATACACTATGTTACTGATAAAAGGAGAAATAAGTACTAGATATAAAGACAGATATAAAGTAGAATAGAGTCCATAAACAGACCCAATTTTCATTTAAGACAAATATGTCAATCTTGAGCAATGAGAAAAGCATGGTCTTCTTAATAAGTAGATCACTCAGATATCCACACAGTATAAACGACACTTCATGCCTACCTCAGACTATATATGGAAACCAATTCAAGGCAGATTATAAATCCCAGAGTGACAGGCCAGACAAAGCTAGAGGATAAAATAGAATATCTTCATGTGACTTAAGACACAAAAAGTTCAACCCTAAGGGAAAACATTGGTAATTTGAATAAATTAAAATTACAAACTTTTATTCATAAGTAACCATCAAGGAATAAAAAAGCAACAGGTAGAAGGGGAGAAGATATATTCAACAAAAGGCTCATACCCAGAGTCCATAAATAACTTTCAAAAATCATTATGAAAGGCAGAAAATGTAATTCAAAACAACAGAAAAAAAAATGGGTACCATACTTGAAAAGGCACCACACAAAAGAAGATGTAAGCATGGTCAATAACCAATAAAAACATTAAAAGGTGCTCGATTTTGTTAGTCATCAGAAAGTACAAATTAAAATCACATTAAAATATTACTATACATCCACCTATATACACAATCCAATGTGGTAGAGGGTCTGAAACAAAAGGAATGCACAATCACTTTATAGGAGCAGTTTTGCATTGCCTACCAAAGTGGAAGACAATCATATCCAATAACACCTCGGAGCAATTTTACTCCTATGTATAGACTCTACAGACGTGCACCTATAGATATGCTCCCAAATAAATAAGTAAAAAAAACCCACCCAATGTATGTCCTCATGTAAATGAATACACAAGTTATGGGACATCCACACAAATTCAACAACAAAAGTAACAAACTGACATGCAGCAATATGGATGCGTCTCAAAAACACCATGCTGATTAAAAGACACCAGATACAAAATATGACTTGCTATATGATTCCATGTATATGGAATTCTAGAACAGGCACAACTGACATAAGGAGATCAATAGTTGCAGGATACAGGGAATAATTTACTGCAAGTGGACAAAAGAGATTTTTTAGGGGGGAGTGGATGAGTGACTGAATGTTCTAAATCTTGATGTGGTAGTGGTCACACAGGTATATGTATTTACGAAAACTCATCAACCAGTATACTTAAAATGAGTCTATTTTATATGGAAATTAGATATAAATCTGACTTACATTTGTCTAGAAATAATTTATATATGCACGAAAACATATACTATCTATGCAAAATACCAGACCAGGTTGAGAATATCAAGTATCTGTCAATGGAATGACTATCATGGTATAGACCAGTGATGGCGAACCTATGACACGTGTATCAGAGGTGAAATGCGAACTCATTTTTTTTGGTTGATTTTTCTTTGTTAAATGGCATTTAAATATATAAAATAAATATCAAAAATATAAATCTTTGTTTGACTATGGTTGCAAAGATCAAAAAATTTCTATATGTGACACGACACCAGAGTTAAGTTAGCGTTTTTCAAAATGCTGACACGCCGAGCTCAAAAGGTTCATCATCACTGATATAGACAATGAAATATTATACAGTAGTAAAAGTAGCTAGAACCACAAGCACCAACACAGATGAGTCTCAAAGTTAAGTAAAATCAACCAGACTAAAAGAATACTCACTGTATTATTGTATTTTTAAAAAAATTATAGAACAAAACTACAGTGGAGCCTTGACTTACGAGTTTAATTCGTTCCGTGACAGAGCTCGTAACTCAAATTACTCGTATGTCAAATCATAAAGTGAACGAGTGAGACACATGATGCTGGGCTGATGTGGCGTTCACTGTGATGTTCGCTGCGCCAACTAGCGGTGGGGTATCTCGAAGCTGGCTCGTAACTCGAATTTTAGCTCGCAACTCAAAGCAAAAAATCAGCCGAGAGACGGCTAGTGTCTCGAAAAACTCGTCAGTCGGGACACTCGTAAGTCAAGGCCCCACTGTATATTGTTTGAGGCATACTTAAGAGGTAAACTTTTTTTTTCAATAAAGAAAGTAATTGTTATTTAAAGTCAAGATAAAAGTTGGCCCTCGCTGGTTTGGCTCAGTGGATAGAGTGTCAGCCTGCAGACTAAAAGGTCCCAGGTTCGATTCCGGCCAAGGGCATTGCCTGTGATGCAGGATCGATCCCCCCCAGTAGGGGGCATGCAGAAGGCAGACAATCAATAATTCTCTCTCATCATTGATGTTTCTATCTCTCTCCCTTCCTTTCTAAAATCAATAATATATATATATATATATATATATATATATATATATATATATATATATATATATATTTTAAAAAAAAAGATAAAAGTTGTCTTTGGCAGGGGAGGAGCATACAAGTTTAACAAAGGATTACAAAATACTTCACCCTTTATTTGTTCATTATCTCCAGATTCTTCATACTGTTATTCTATACAAAAGGGTAATATGCAAATTGACCCTAATGGCAGATTGACCAGAACAGCCACTCAACCAGTTACTATGAGGCACACTGACCACTTCTCAGTCCTATTCCCTGGCCGGAGGCTGCCATGGCTCCCATCGCCCAATGGCAAATGGGGAACCGGGGGTGGGTGGCAGTGGGAGGGGGTGGCTTCCGGCAGCCAGGGAACATGGTCCTGATCGCAGGCCAGGCCTAGGGACCATACCTGCACACAAATTTCGTGCACTGGGCCTCTTGTACAGCTATAATTGTTTCCTCAAATTTGTATGTTTCTGACACATGCACATATTAATGATTTGAACCCTTTAGTAGAGCAGCACTCAAATTTTCTACATATTTGTTAACTTTCTCTGATAATAAATATTGCTAATTCTTATGAACACTTACTACTATATGCCAGAAATAGGTATCAGAATTTTACATACATATGTAAAATTTTACATAGATATATTCATACATATATATAGTCACAAATACCCAAAGAAGTAAAAACTATTATTATCTACATTTTAAATAAGAAAACTGGCACATAAAACAGTTAAGTAACTTTCCCATGATCACACAGCTGATAAGTAACCAGCAGGATTCAAACCCAGGCAGCTCAGCTCCATAACCTCTATTCTAAACTACAGTGCTTAATAAGTGCCACCTTACCGAAAAAATATACAAATTAAAGAAAAATATTTTGAACTATTTTAAGTGCATCCATTAGTGGTATTTTAAAGCATATTTTGTTGGTTTAACTATTAGTCATAAAACGTAAAAATAGTTGTGATCATTTTTTATTTTGATATTTAATATCCACCTGCAAGTGATTTCCAACTGTGCCAATCAAGATCATTTATCTGCTGCAGCTGAAAGATTCACTCAATATAGGAAACAAGTTGTTTTTAGAACCGGTGATTAGCAATTTATATTATTGTGAATAAATTATCACAAGCTTTTCTATATTCAAATACCTATTATGCCCAAAGCATTATGTTAGGGGTTTATATATCTGCATCTCCTGTTTCATTCTCACAACAGCCCTATAAGGTAGGACCTGGTGTCCTAATCCTTCCAATACAGAAAAAGGCGGCTCTCCTGGCCTAGCCCCACCGCTAGTATGAGGCAAAGCCAGAAGTCAAGGTCAAGTCTGTGGTGAGAACAAAACTCATGTTCTTTATTCCTTTCTGCCTTATAATTTTCCCACCAGTTAGCCTGAAAACTGCAAATAGCTTTTAAATTTTAAATATAAAACATGGTTAATCTATGAAATTTAAAAACCCATACAGAAAAGCAGGAGTCATCATCCTTCCTATTATTATGCTTTTGTCATCTTGGTCAAGTTACCTAACAGCTCGGAGCCTGGTTTCCTCATTTAATTAAGGAGAATAAAAACAGGACTTGCTGCCTAGGAATATTATGAGAATTGATGAGCTAATGCATTTAAAGGGCATAAGTTGTGTCCTATACAATGCAAACACGCAGCAGAATGACCCCATCATTATTATTTTTATTAGAGAAAATAATGGTTGGTCCTCCTGGTAAACTTTTAAAGCCATTAAGAGTATAAACTCTTTTCATTTGTAATAGTGAAAAAGTGTCAACAACCTAGTAGGAAAATAGTTGTGTGTTTTTTTTCTTATAATAAAATACTACACAGGAGTTATTGCACAAAATAATGTGCATCAATGCAGACAAATCTTAAAAGTAATACTAAATGAAATACCAATATAGAATAACTGCAAAAGAATAACTGATCATCAAGGAGAATCACCATCATACCTACAGATGCTATTTTTTCACATATTTTTAATCACTAAAATTGCCAAGAAAAGCAGTGAAATACAGGTTAATTAATGTAAAAAATCTCCCTTTATATTTACACTTACCTATTACTTAAGTGAGGCAGACACACCAAAAAAATAATTTACAGGCCATAAAGGGTCCATCATTTCACAGAATGTTTGTCTAAAAAGAAATTTCAGTTCTTACAATTCCTAACAGACTAACTATAAAAGACTGAGTATAGGTCATTACAGAACTGAATTAAAAAGGAGTTCCTAGTTTTATCTTTGGACCAATGGACAAAGACCTACCAAGACCAATTAGAACTACTCCATAATAACCAATCAGAATGCATAGTGACAACCAAAAGGATTTTGAGATTTGGACAAATCAGAAGTTTAATTTGACTATCTCATTTACTTAAAATGGACCTAATAAGATGAAAACTTTGGATGTAAAAGAACGCCTCCCCTTTCTCTGGGTGGACTACAATTGAAGTTACTACCTAAATCAGTGTCGCCAGAGCTACAACTTCTTTTGCTCAAATTAATGCTTTTTATTCTTTATTATAAAGTTATTTTTAGTTTACAAAAATATTTTTTTTCAAACAAAGTGGGCCTTTTTTTGTTATGAAAAATAAGGAAGTATAAGCATCATGTTTTCTTGTAAAAATTAAGCAGAAAGATATCTTTATCCTCTAACAATAAATCAAACTATTAATTCTCTAAATTTTGATTTATTTAGATGTTCAAGTCAAAATTTTACAGTCTATTTTTTCATAGAATTTATAAAAAGTCATTGTAAAGCCCAGCCTGTGTGGCTCAGTGGTTGAGAGTCGACCTATGAACCAGGAGGTCACAGTGAGATTCTTGGTCGGGCACACCTGGGTTGCTGCCTCTCATACTATCCTTCTCCCCAAATACCTCTCTCTGCTTCCTTCCTCCCGTCCCCCAAAAAATTCAGAGGCAAAACACCTAAAAGGGAGGACTCTTTGACGTGTGTCAAGAAAAAAATAATTGCATGAAAGATGTATGAAATCATTCAACTGGGGAGGATAAGAAATTGACCTGTTCCTTCTTGCCTAGAGCACTATGGAGGATCTTCCCATAAGGATCACAGGACACACCTATGGCTCCAGAGGAAATGACAGCTGGTTGGACTGGCTTTCTGCTTGGAGGTTTCCACAGCACTAGGAAGAGCTCCAAGTGAAGGTAGTAAGGAAGAAACTGGCTCTTCCAGCCTCGTGCTAACCCCTCCCTCAAGAGGTAGACGTTTACAAGAGATCTTGCAATTCCTTGTTCAGCACAGCACCACCCAGCCCAACTGTCCAGAGGAAAGGAACAGGAACTCATGTAAAATGCTCAAGGCAGAGGGAAAACCATCCCTGTGACTGGAGATTCAAGTGTGTAGATAAAGCGGTGGTGCACAAAGGGCTTCACCTCAGAAAAGCACTTCTAGCATCGTATTCCTTATAACAGTTATATGAAAAGTTTAATTAGTAAAGAAATTAGGTGAAAGCATTGGCCACAAAAAATGTTCTTATTTGATACATCAAGGAATGTGCTAAATATCATATTTAGATGTTATTTGATTGGAGAGAATCTCACTTTACAGAATCCACATTTTTATTTTAAATGTCAAATTGTAATATTTTTTTTAAATTTGCAATTACCATTTGCAACTCTGGTGAGGACCACAAGTAAAAATAAACAGTAAGTCTGAAAATAACTTAATTACTTTCTCTTTTATGATTTAAGCATCACAAATGAGTAACTCCCTTACTGCCGTAATCAAAGAAGAAAAGAAAGGTTACAACAGGTAATCTGGCTGTAATGCAGCTACTAAGTTATTTAATACCAATTTTAATGCTATTTCAATTCTCATTTTCAAGAACTCGTGGTCATAATGGGAATAACAAGCCTTTCAAGTTATGAAAACTAGCACATCTTATTTAAAACTTAAGCCAAAAATGTTTCTTATCTGAAGGTACCCTGATGGCTCCCAAAAGGATTTTGTTCTGGCAAAGATGCAATTTTAATGTGCAGACTCACAGCAGGCCCTTCTCAGGTTACTTTGTTTAAAATTAGCAAAATATTTTTAAAGCTAACCGGTCATACCAAAATTAGTCTTCTTCTATGTTCTTGAGATATATCCCAATTCTTATACAGGCATACCTCATTTTATCGCACTTAGCTTTTTCTGCTCCACAGATGTTGCCTTTCTTTTACTTTTTCTCTTTACAAATTAAAGGCAAGACCCTTCAGCAATAAAAAGAGTTTGACTCACTCTATTGGGGTGGTCTGGAAATGAACCTGTAATATCCCTAAGGTATACCTCTATATACAAGTCAGATTTACTGGAATGAAATCCAGTTCACTATCCTTGGGATCCCTGGAAAATTAACCTCAGAAGACTCAGTTACCTTGTAAGAAAATGGACGAATATTACCTACTTCACAGGGCCATTGTGAGAATTAGATAACCCATGGAAAATTATAAGCCAATGTAGCACCTAATAAATGACACTATTATTATATTGATTTCCTAATAAATACTACACACTGCTATTGGCACTAGGGCTACCAAGGTAGACAAACAAATGAGGGCCTCTACCCTCAAAGAGTGGCAGCTCTAATGGGAGTTATTGAAATTAACAGTCTTATGAATTGCCATGTTTTCTCTTGCAAATATTAAATCTCCATGTTTTCTCTTGAAAATACAACCACCATTTCAGGCTGTAATTACCAAAGGTCCCAGAGAGCAAGGGTACAGAGTAGATGGGGGTGGGGGGCACGTGGGAGGGGGAATCTTGCAGAAATGCCAGCCTCCAGCCAGTGCAAGAAATAGGTAACAGCTTTCAGTATCACCTCAGTAACAGCCAAACTTGAACAGCCTCATGGCTCCCAGCAGAGAGACAAGTGTTAGCTTTAAGTGAAAAAAATACTCCACCGCAACACTAGAGGAAAACCACGACTATTTTAGGTGTTAGCTTTGAGAAACAGATAAAAGCTCTCTCTGCTGTAAGTCGGCTCATCTCAGACTCCACAATTACCTCATGCTACCAATGACCAGACGCTCTGGTCAGGCCCCTCTTTAGAGTTCCCATCTCTAGTGGACCTGGTTTCATACTGTACTGTTACCATCATTTTACATCTGTCTCCCACACCACACTTCAAACTCCATTATTCCTCTATATTGTTAAAAAAAGAAAAGAAACAACAGACTCAAAATGGAGTCACCCGTGCTAAGCTCCACAAAACCTAACCCAACTGCACTTTCAGTCTCTCCCTGGAATGAAACCTTTAGCTGGATAATATAGAATTATCTGTGCAACGCTAGTGAGGCAATCTGTAAGGCAGCCCCGACTTCACTCCCCAAGGAACGTGACCTTGCCTGAAACAATCCATTCTTTGCTAGAATATCGTCCTCGCCCTGCCTCCATCTGCCTAGAGAAGTCTTCCATTGTGTACAGCTCCTCAGAGCTCCTTTCTATTTGCTAGATGGGATGCTGCCCGATTCATTAATCACTGAGCAAAGCCAATTAGATCTTCAAATTTACTTGGCTGGATTTTGTTTTTAAATACCACCTCCTTCACACCTAGCACAGTGACCAAGAGTACCAAGTAGGTATTCATTAGATGTCTGTGGAGTTATTAATTCATGCCAAGCATTGTACCAGGAAGCAGAAGTACAAACATTAGAAACATGGCTCCTGCCAAAGAACAAATAATTCCGTGGGGAGACAGAGTCAGCAATTCAAATATGAAAACAGCACTCATGCCCTGACTGGTTTGACTCAGTGGCTAGAGCGTCAGCCTGTGGACTCAAGGGTCCCGGGTTCGATTCCAGTCAAGGGCATGTACCTTGGTTGCAGGCACATCCCCAGTGGGGGGTATGCAGGAGGCAGCTGATCGATGTTTCTCTCTCATCGATGTTTCTAACTCTCTATCCCTCTCCCTTCCTCTCTGTAAAAAATCAATAAAATATATTTTAAAAGAAAAAAAAAGAAAAGAGCACTCATGGAAGAATGCAAAACCAGGTGCAGAGGAAAGGTCTGGGAAGGACTAGCCAGATAAAATAAAGAGAATGAAGTGGGCGAAAGCGAAAGAGTTCCAGGCAGCTGGTTATGAGTTGGAAACAGACTCTGGGGAATAGTGTTCAAGAGAGATGGCATAACGAAAAAAGTTGTAAAAGAGAAGAAAAGCTTAGTTAAATAGGCAAATTAACAGAAGTCAAATTTAGGAAAAATTAAACACTGAAAATGTAATTGTTTAAAATAATTAAATTCCTCCAACCTGAATACACTTACAACTTATCATGGAAGTTCTTACCTCCCTGAAATTCCTTTTGTTGGCCCTGGAATCTCTGGTACAGGCCGATGTCTTAGCAGAAAAGATCGAGATGGCCTTGAAACCAACTTGCTACGGCTTCTCATAGGTGTTAGGAAAGGTGATGATGGAACATACAAATCATTTATAACCATTTGTCCTTGAAAGTTAAAGAGAGGGGATGGTGGCGATCTTTCTAATAAACCATTCGTTCCATGTCCAGAATTGGCTTCTGATACTGAACCGCCATGGGAGGGAAGGCGGTCAGGGTCTACATTCGGAAGCCTGTTCACATCTTCTGAGTTCAAATCGACTTTTTCTGTTTCTTGTTCTTTAGTTGTACAATCCACAGTCTCCTTTGCAATCAAAGATTCTATTGGAATATTTTCACTACCCAACAAAGAATCTTGAAAAGAACCTAATTTCAGATGGTGTCCTTCTTCATGAATGGGAAAGCTGTGTTTAGGAAGAGAGAGCTCATCTTCTGATTTAAGACACTGGCTATTTTCCACACCAATGTCACTTTGATCGAGATTTTTTGTAACGGTCTCCAACTGCGCTGGGCTAGGTGTCTGAACGCCAGATGAATCTGACAGTGCTATGCAGGTATCCTGGCCAGAAGATGGAGCAGGGTGACCCTTTGAAGTCTCATCATTCTTCTTTATTTTATGAATATTTGCATATATTGGGAAATCTTGCATTTTTGACAAGATTATCTGTAACTGTTTAATGATCCTCCTCCGGTGTCCTGTAGGTGATATTCCAATTTTGTGTAGCACGCTGTCATCTATGGCTGCACAGTCCTTCACGGTATGAAAACCGAACTCACGGAAATGTGAGACATACTGCTCCAAATTAATGCTCATTAGGAAATCTCTGATGTCGACATTTACTTCACTGACTGAGGACATAATGGTGGCTTCATCACTAAGCTGCTTTATAAAAAGCAGTACAATGAGACACACACACAGGAGGGTGCGCTTCTGTATTGGCTCTTCCTCTCTCACCGGCAACAGAAAAATGTCTCAAAATGGTATTTTCTCCATAGTGAGTGCTTTATGTGCTCCAGCCTAGAAAAACAAATTAATTTATTAGGAAATTTTAGTAATTAGAACCGAGTTTTTCATGATAAACTATGACATTATTTTTAGAATTACTTTCACCCACTGAGAGTTTGGAATCTTTGCGCATTACTGTGATGCCCTGGAAAGTCGACTCCCAGGTAGAGCATGATGGGACAGGACAGAAATGCTGTGCTGGCATCAAATAATGATTTTCAACAAGGCAAAATGACTCTCACAGGACTATAAAATGAACTTGTGTCAAAAATGTTATTCGACTTGTTTATAAAGGAACCAATAAGATGGTAAAATTAGTTCCAATATCATTTGTGGAACAGGCTCAGAGTTCCATCAGCAAAAGCGCTCTTCTCTCTCTCTCTCTCTCTCTCTCTCTCTCTCTCTCTCTCTCTCTCTTTGTGTTAGAGTAAGACTGGCAGGTTACTTAAAAAAAACAAACTGGTTAATGTCCTCCAGGGTAATAAAATCACAGGCTTTAGAGCTGTCTATCTACTGGAGAAAAATCTGTACGTGAATAGGTAGCTCGCCAGTCCTGGGCTTTCACCCAATAATAAATAGACAGTGGAACACAAGAATTAGAATTCATATCCTGAGGGTGCGCTGATTAAACAGTTCCCCCAACAAGGCATTGAAAGAACATGCTGTATATTTCTTTGATTACCAAGTTTTAGATAATTTCTCTTAACAACAACCAGGTATGAACAACTTCCTCCTTTACTACACTTTCTTCAAAGACTTTCTTAACAAGCACAGTTAGAACGTATTTCTCAGGTCAATAATTTTCATTTCAAAAAAGCATCAGCATTATATGTACAACACGGACATGTGAGATAAGACTAGTTGAATGATTAGTTACTTCTTAAATCAGTATATAACAGGAAGTAAGTTGATATGAAAGTAAAAGGAAAACGTTTAAAGGTCACATTTTCCTTTATACACAGCAGATTCGCATGGCTTCATTTTTCTCCCAAATGACATCAATAAACTTTTCAAAAAGTCTAGTGACCTAGGTTCTGTTTTTATAGCTATGTTCACTTTGTGAAAATGCATATGTGCAAATTTCTGAATATTACGTTTTAATAAAAAGAAAAAAGTACCGAATACGCATAACACCCATATAACGAAGGAGTAAAATGAGACACACCCAAACAAGGGAAATTTATCTGAACAAGTGTTAATGCAATGTTTCTGGAGCTCATACCTCAAAATAACTCTCCAAAAGGCACCTCTCAGACACTGCATGTCTTACATGCCAACCACCCAGAAACTGTTGCCCCAACTATTTAAAATATCAGCAAATATTGACAAGCAGGTATCAGATAAGAGGCCAAGTACATATATTGAGGCAGCACTGCAGGAGCAGAAAAATAAAAACACAATGAGATGAAAGGCAGGAAATGCCTTTATCAGTAAGATATCCCTCTATCACACTCAAAATGACAAAATGTCAGTAAAAAAGAAATAGAAAGTTTAACCTCAACACCACATACAAACCTAGATCTCTGATATACCACTCTTGTTATACACGATTATTTTGTAAATGAACCTATTTTCCAATTTCCTGGCATGTCACAAAATGGGAATCATTATTGCCAAGTCTGCTGGCACCCTGATGTTGGGCTTCCCATCCTCCTGAACCATGAGAAAATAAATGTCTGTTTTTTTAAGCCAGGCAGTCCATGGTTATTTTGTTGTAGCAGCCAGAACTGACTAATACACTCTTCCATCCTCACTGCCTTTGCCCTGGTTCCGACCTTCATTATAATATTTCTTGCCTGGATTACTGCAATCCTCTGAACAAATCCCTCAGCCCAGTCTCCATGTAGCAGTGAAATCCAAATTTGGTATATAAAACCAAATCCTCGACAGGATAAAGTCTAAGTTTCTTATGGTGCCATAAACACAGCCCGGTCTTGGTCTAACAACAATAATAACAGTACTAGTGATGTAAACAGCAATTATGTGCCAAACAACATATCTCATATATATTTCCTGCAACGTAGGCGTTCCTATGTACTCACTCCAGGCTCAAGTTCAACCTGTGCCAAATATTCTACCCACATCGTTCACGCACTTTAGCTCACTGTTAATTATTGTTCCCAAGGCAAACAACTGTTTGATAGCCCCATACCTCTTTCATATGCTATATCTACACCTGCAAATCTACACATTTTGCAAAGTTCTATGCACTACTTAAAATTCTGAATAGGCAGGTATTACCTCCTCTGTGAAGGCTTCCTATTGACCTTAAATAGAATAGCTCCTTTTTCAATATATAAGTAGGATCCTTCAAGTGCTTGGAACATGTTTAAGAGATGAGAGGTTGGCGGGGATGGCAGAATTGCTTGAGTCCATTTCGTTAGTTTTTTGGTGTGTAAGTGTGTTAATACACTTTCCTTCTCGCAGTATGTACATATAATTCCTCCATGGCAGACACAGGGACGGATACAGCAAATATTCTACCCAAAACACCTTTCTCCACTCTCGGTCAACATGCTGAATGTGGCTAGTGAACCCGATTCCCTCTCCTGGCCCAGAAGAGGCTCCCTCCCAAAGGCCCCACAATCCTGTGAACTTTATTATCAGTTCATCCTCCAATCACCTGACTCCTTAGCTGTCTTACCACCCAAGGATGTCCACAGAACCACTTCTTTTTTTGGAGGCTTCTGAAAGCCATATGCACTCATCAGAGGCAAAGAGATGGACATGCCTAACTATAAACGTCGCCTTAATATGAAATCGAAGCCTTCCATGTTCTGACCTCCACTTGGGCACAATGGCAAGTGTGCCATGCTCTTGGATGGGGGCTCTGCAGGTGCTGGTCTGTGGATCTGCTGTACAGCAACAAGTGCTAATAACAGGCCCGGGAATCTGAATTTGATGCCTGGGCTGTGCAACAAAATCTGGTAATTAGAGTTTTAAATTCCTCATGCTCCCCAATGTGCCTTATGCCATCTCACCTGAGACGCAGCTCATCACTCTCCTCCCCCAGGATGGAACCACCCGCCTAACACTCTGCCCAGAAGTCTGGAGTCCAACTCAAATCCCACCTCCCCCACTTTCTACCAGTGATAACACAGGCACATACCTGTCCGTCAGTTTCTTTAACCATAAAATGGAAACACTCAAAAGTACCTCAGCACTGGTAAAGATTAAATGAGATAATCCATCTGTAAGTGTTAAAATAGTGCTTAGTATATGACAGCGATTTTCAACCGGTGTGCCACAAGAATTCTTAAAGCATGCAATAACTGACTATTTAGTCATGGGCACTGACCTCTTTTCTCTTAGACCCGTGGTCGGCAAACTGCGGCTCACGAGCCACATGTGGCTCTTTGGCCCCTTGAGTGTGGCTCTTCCACAAAATACCACGCACAGGCGTGCATGTACAGTGCGATTGAAACTCCGTGGCCCATGCGCAGAAGTCGGTATTTTGTGGAAGAGCCACACTCAAGGGGCCAAAAAGCTGCATGTGGCTTGCGAGCCGCAGTTTGCCGACCACTGCCTTACACCATCAAATAAAAAAATGACAACAGTGAACACAATAGCCATCTAGTGTGAATGCCCTGTCTTGAACCATAAGTATATAGGTCATTTAATAGAGTTCCATTTTACTGGTCACATCACATAACAAGGTTGCATGTGATTGATTAATTCTTGGTACCAGAAATCCTTAAATTCAAGTATAGGCAACTGACTATATATATATATATATATATATATATATATATATATATATATATATATGTGTGTGTGTGTGTGTGTGTGTGTGTGTGTGTGTGTGTGTATACTGAAGGCCCTATGCATGAAATTTGTGCAAGGGGCTTGGCCATCGCAGCCCGTCGCAGCTTCAGCCAGCCCTCGAAGCCCTGGCTTCGCCCAGAAGGTCATCCGGAAGGACGTCTGGAAGGTTGTTCAGCTGTCTGGTCTAATTAGCATATTACGCCATATATATACATATATATATATATATATATATATATATATATATATATATTTCAAAGGAGAGAGATAGAAACATCAATGATGAGAGAGAATCATTGATTGGCTGCCTCCTCCTGCACACCGCCTACTGGGGACTAAGCCCGCAACCCTGGGATGTGCCCTTGACCAGAATAGAACCCGGGACCCTTTAGTCCACAGGCCCACGTTCTATTCACTGAACCAAACCAGCTAGGGCGGCAACTGACTTTTTAAAAGGTCACTATGGAGAAAAAAGGGTAGGTAATTACTATTATTATTATTTTTATAAATCAATCAAAAGAATACCTATACTTTGTCAGGTCAGGAAAAAAAAAGGTTTTTTTTGGTGTGCCACAGAATTTTAGTAATTAGTATACCTGTAACATGAGATGAAAAAGGTTGAAAATTGCTGGCATATGGTAAGTGCTTAGCAAACATTCATTTCCATCATTATAATTATTTCTTTTCATCACTCCAGTCATTATCTTCCCACAACTGAAATCTTTCCCATTCTTTGAAGTCTAACTCAAATGCTATTTCTTTCACAAGGTTTCTACCAAACAAGAAATAAACCCTCTTCTTTATATTCCCACAGCATTTACTTCAGAGGATTAAATTACGTTTTAGTCTTTTAATAGTAACCTACAGAAGTGGGATAATACAAAAGCCAAGATGTTGGAACTGAAAAACCTGGGTCAAATCCCAATTTCTCCAGTTTTAAGTTTTGTGAACTGGAACAAGTATTTGACTTCTCTGTGCCTCGGTTTCCTCATCAGGAAAGTGAGAATAATAATAGCTCTATTTCACAGGGCTGTCGTAAAGGATTTCCAACACCAACTGCATACAACAAATGCTAAGTAACTGTTTGCAGTTGTAATTACTTTTTCTTAGCCTATTATAAACTAATAACTCCTCCAAGATGATGACCAGCCCTTATAAACTGCCCAATAAATTCCAGTCAAATTACTTGTTTATAAACTTAGTGCATGATGTACATGTAGAACATGTTTAGAGAGTATACAAAGAGTTGGCATGGCAGATGTGGTTGTGCATCTGCCCGTCCTATCCTGAGTAGAAGGGAAGTAGCATTCAGGAGCACCTGCTACATGCCTGGCTTGCAACATCACTAATAAACATGATCTTATTACCTTACTGAGCTCTACCTCGGAACTATATCCTGAACCGGCTACTTCTCACCACCTGCCCTGCTCACATCCTAGTCAACACCATTATCTTCTCTATCTCATACCATTGCAATAGCCTCCTGGCTGATAGCCCTGATTCTATCCTGGTCTCCTACCCCTATTCCTTCCCCACAGTATATCTCAATATAGCAGCCAGATGATATATTTGATAATAAAAGTCACTCCCTGAGATTTCCTAACTTTCTCTGGCTTTTTCCCTCCATCATTCAATTGCCACCAGGTTGGTCTCAGTCCTATTCCCACCTCATGACCTTACCTCTCGTCCTTGCATCTCTTTCAAATCTGTCTCCCCAACATATACTCACAACTCATGGCTCACTACATCACCTTAGTAGGTCTCTGCTCAAATGGGCCCCTTTAGAGCGGCCTTCCCTAATCCTCCTATGTATATAAGCATGCCTGTGCCTCCCTGCTCCTTACCCTTGCTTTACCTATGCCCATGGCATTTGTTACTACCTGACATCTGTGGACTGCTGCAAGAGAGCAGGGATCTTGTCTACTGTTCTCTGCTCTAGCCCTAAAGTTTGAACACTGTCAGGCATATAGCAGGTGCTCAATAAATGTTTGCTGAATAACTTCTTCCCAGCTTTGATGAGCTTTAAGACGAAACATGGAAACCATACATAGTTTTAAAGTTTTGTCTATGTAGGTAACCAAAATTCTCAGGAGCAGGAACAGGATCCAAATACAGATTTCTCCAATCCATCTAACCACAAAAAGAGATCAAATCAGGAGTTAGGGGTTGGCAGGAGGGCAGCTGGAAACATACAAACCACTCATGGGATTTTAAAAATCTCATGGGTTGGGAGAGCCTTCCCTGTCCCAATGCCCCAAAGTAAGGAAAACCACCACAATGATCTACTCCCCTCCCCCACACCCCCGGCCCCCAACCCCCAGCCATTACCGGTGGAATTTTGTCATTTCCCTTAGTTGGGCTAGGAAAGAAAAGTGTAAAACCAAGTAAAACCACGGGGTCTCTTACCAGAAGGTCATTAATCATTCAGTGCTGATAACTTCTGGAATCACCTGTGCCTGACTCCAATCTCTTATGGGAAGGAAAAGTTAACACAGTACAATTGAATTAGCTGTTAAGTTTAATCCATTTTTTAAAAAGCACACCATTTTAAAATCAGAAGTATAACCTTGGAGACTTTCAAAACTGCAGATGTGTCAAAATAATAGGTTTAACAATCACAGAACCACAGGACTGAAAGGAACCTCAGGAAAAAAACAAAACAAAAATATATTAAATTGCCACATGAATAGTGCAACTTTATAATGTTATCAATACAAGTCTTACAGACGGCAAGAACAATGAGAGTTTACTGTCTGCCAGAATACAATGAGATGGTTCTCAATAGAGTTGGAACCACCTCCCGGGAGAAATGCAAAAACGTGAAAGAAAATGCTTTTGCTGGTCATAAAGGCTGCGTGGCACCAGTAGACAGGAAAGGTGATTTATGACATCCTTCAGATACCATTTTTACTCCTCCAATTCTCTACAACTAATCACCCCCGTAGGGTGCCTGGCACTATAGGTAAGAGATGTGCCCCTGCCTTTAAATTGCTAAAAAACTTGTTGTGAAGAATAAAAATTAGGGGGCTCACTCCATATGGATAACTTGCTGAACTAGTTCAGGCTACAGATCTTAACAGAATTCCACCTTTGCATCCGCACAGAATATAATCACGAGAAATAGGTATCATGGTATTTGCACATCAAGCAAAACCACTGTTTAACACCAACATATTCAACTCTAAGTATTCATAAAAACAACACGTTCTCCTTTGTTCCCCACAGCCATGCCGAATAGGAAGTGGTTTGGAGAAAATACACTTGTTGTCATATTACTCCATCCCATAGTATATAGTGAATTGCAAAAGGTCACAGGTCAAGGATCCTAACTTATTGTTCTACCCAGAGTGCTCAGTCCCCAGAACATGGTAAAACTGGTCATTTAGTGTCCCTCCTCTCTGCCTTCCATTCACCTATATTAGCTTGGGGCAACATACGCTCATCAAACCCCTGACAGGAAGTCCATTTTCTCAATCTGGCCGTCAGTCTCCACTGTGGCCACCTCCACTTCCTGTGCTCTGACCTCCTCCGCCTCCAATTTCTCTACCTTGATTACTACTACTTTCCATCCATCAAAACACGTCCATCCTCTTTCATTCTCCCTCAGAATTTTATTGCTAATAATAATAGCCATGTTTGTGGAGTGTTAACAAACTATCTGTGGAGGATCTCCCATAATCCTCAGAGCTGCCTTAGGCAGAGTCTCATGCCAAAAGCCACACAGTGGAGCCAGAACTCTAAGAGTCAGGCTCCACCGCCTATGCCGCCTAAGACTATACAACTTATTTAACAGTAGAGGGATACGAAAGACTTCATATTTTCTATCTCCTCTGTCTAGCTAAGTACTTATAGTCACTAAAGAAATGCTACTTAAATATACTAGGTCGTGCAAGCCCTAGTTTTTTATTTGTTTGTTTTTATTGTTGCTGTTAATTATCCTCACTTGAAGCTATTTTTCCACTGATTTTTAAAAAGAGTGGAAAGGAAGGGAAGGGACAGGAAGAAATATCGTTGTGAGAGAGGGACATCGATTGGTTGCCTCACACATGGGAGGTTGGGGATCAGGTAGGTGCCCTTGACCAGAACTGAACCCACAATCTTTTAGTCCATGGGCTGACGCTCTATCCACTGAGCCAAACCAGCTCAGGTACAAGCTCAAGTTTTATATACTTTTTCAATTTGATTGTGGGTATATAAGTACATGTAAGTGGTTAAATATGGGAGCCTACATTCATTTGCATTTAATTGTTTGAGATTTAAGAGCCCATGAATAAATTAAGGGAAAACATCTTTGAAATTACTGTATAAAGAAATATTAACACATAATTTAGTTTATTAAAATTTATTTTGCGCCTATGATTGCAGAAAGAACTATGTAGGACAACTGATACAGTAAGTACAATAGTATGAAACCAGAATAAAATCATCAAATACAGCCAAAGATTTCACTGCTCACCAGAGCAGTCAATGGTGATGGGGTGAAAAACAAAACAAAACAACTGCTTGTCTAGAACAGAAAGTGCTAAAGCACTGTTTCAAAAGGTACTTAACCGTGGTTGCAAAGGTTTAACTGGAAATGTGAGCAAAGGAAGACAGGGAATGGAAGTGCTGATGGATGAATGGATAAACAAAATGTGCTATGCATACACAATTGAATACCATGCATACTTAAACAGGATGGAAATTCTGCAATATGCAACTAACATGGATGAACCTTGAGGACATTAGGCTACATAAACAAAGCCAATCTAAAAAGGACAAATACTGTTTGATTCTACTTACATGAGATATATAAACTGGTCAAATTCATAGAAGTAGAAAGTAGATGGTGTTTACCAGGGGCTGGGAGTGGAGGTGTGTGTGGGGCGGGGGGGGGGTTTGTTTAATGGATAGAGAGGGTCAGTTCTGCAAGATGAAAAAGTTCTGGAGGTCTGTTTCACAACTGTGTAAACATATGTAACACTACTGAACTATACACCTAAAAATAGTTCACTACTATATGTGTTTTTACCACAATAAGGAGATAGGGAGATTGACTAGACCGTGGTCGGCAAACTGTGGCTTGCGAGTCACATGCGGCTCTTTGGCCCCTTGAGTGTGGCTCTTCCACAAACTACCACGCGTGGGCGCGCACATACAGTGCGATTGAAACTTCGTGGCCCATCCGCAGAAATCGGTATTTTGTGGAAGAGCCACACTCAAGGGGCCAAAGAGCCGCAGTTTGCAGACCACTGGGAAGATTCTGGCCAACATTTCAGCTTTCATTCAAAAGGAACTCTCCGTACATACCTTGGCTTTTTTCTTTCCTTTGGGGGCAATTCAAGTCTCACAAGTGTGTTCCGCCACATCCATGAATCTTCCCTACCTATTCCATTCCCCTTAATTCCTCATTAATTCTACCTAGTCCACACTACAGGGAGGGAGCAAAATGCTCTGGAGTCAGGCTGCCTGAATTCCAACCTGGCCTTCCCACTTGTTAACCGTGCACCTTGGTTAGACAGTTTAACTTCCTGGGAGCTCGGTTTCCTTATCTGTCAAATGAGGACAATATTCCTCAGATCTAATAGGATTTCTATTAGGATTAAACAAGTGAAATATGTAGGATATATACATATATATATATATATACATATATATATATATATATATATATATATATATATATATACATACTAGAGGCCCAGTGCACAAACTTTGTGCACAGGTAAGGTCCCTAGGCCTGGCCAGTGATCAGGGCTGATTGGGGCCTTCCAGCTGCAGGCCTGGGCCTTCCCTCGTAACGCGCCCCCCCTGGTGGTCAGTGCATGTCACAGTGAGCAATCGAACAACCGGTCTCTCAGTGGAACTGCCAAGGGGACACTTTGCATATTAGCCTATAGATAGATAGATAGATAGATAGATAGGCAGATATAGATATAGATATATAACAATACTTGACATGAATTATAAAGTTGGCTATTATTATTACTTCATCTGTTGTATACAATACTGCAGTTGGTCATATTCATAATAAATTATTGGAATTGGTTTGACTAGTCTTCTTCTGCCTGCCTAGTAAAATTACAGTCCTTTTAAATAACACTGTAAATTCTTCTTCTCATAAACCTACAAAGCACCTAACACAGTAGTAAACACAGTTCTATTAATTTAGCAAAATACAGATGTGGTTAGAGTAGTGAAAACGATGATCTTACTCAAGACTTTAGACTTGGGACATAGAGCACAGTGATTATCAGCGATCCCAGCTCTGCCCGTGTACCAGCTGCAGGGCCTTGGGGAAGTTCCTGTATTTTTCTGAGCCTCACTGTTGTCATGTGTAAGCAGTGATGACAACAGTGCCTACAACACAAGACTGTTTTGAGAATGAAATGAGTAAATATACATAAAGGTCTTAGAACAGACCCTGGCAACTAACAAGCATTGCTGAGGTTGGAAATAGCCAGTCTCTGGCAAAAGCATTCATGGCTTGGATCAAAGGGAAACGACTGTTCTACGTTCTGTTTTGATTATTTTATTTACTGTTACCTAAAAAATACAACTCTTTCGAAATCTAAAACTCCATGCCCACTTCCACATCCGGTGAAGGCCAGAAATGGCCATTCCTTCATTTGTTATGAGAAGTTATTAGTGGTGGAAGTAGTACGTAGGTTAGAGTTTTTAGGTATCTCAATAGCTACGTGGTTGATAATCTCCTTAGCTTCCCGCAGCTTCTCTTTCAAGCTGTCCACCTAGATTTTAAGTTAATTGGCTAACGTTTGAGACTTGTTTTCCATTAGAGATCTTTAAAGTAGAGCCATAAATCTTGGGCAACCAGAGAAAGATTTCATCTTCCCAAGTTCCTACAAGAGCAGAAGTGGGGATAATTAAAAGTAATAATAAGTGGAAGCCTGCATCACTATGGAGGCCTTCCAGCTGCGTGCCCCGAACACCTGGACAGCTCCCTCTGCCCAGTGCCAGCCCCCTCCCACCCCCTCTGCAATCTGGCCACATCCAGCAGGAAGAAGAGAACTCAGACCCCCTGAGAACCCTTGATATGAACATAGGCACGTATTCGTCGGGACTCTATTCCAGTGCATGCTACAATGAACATAGCTGTAATGTTTAATTTACTCAGATCAAAGCTAGCATGATCATTATACTTCAATAAAAAGATTTTAAAATATACACTTAAAACATGTGTCCTTTTCATACATACATTATATTTTTAAATCTGAAAATTTAATACAAATGTGTACCCCACCATTCCTCTGAATTTGAGCTGCATTTTTAGACTAACAACCAGATGTTTCAAAATAGCCTACTGTGAACCGTTTCCTCTCTCTGCATTTATAAATAGCACCCTGACCTCTTTTCCAACTGAATTTGAGGGCTTATTCCTAGTGGTTCTGTAATTGTCAAAGTCTCTTTTTTTTTTCTTAGGAAAAGAGGATATCTCAGCAAGTGTCTCCCAACTTATTGATTCATTTATTTATAATTATTCATTCCATAAATATTTAAGGTACACAATATACTCTCTCCAAGATAATAGTGGGAAATATTTGCAGTTCAAGATAACAGCACCTATTTATCTCATTTGAGAACATGTATTAAAGGGCTACAAAAAAAAAGTAAAGATGCAATGTCTTCTCTCAAAGAGTTTAAAACAAAAAGGGTAGATTGGACATGACCAAAGGAAAACAGCATGCATATGAACAGTCAGTTCCTTACTACAGCGAAAAGTACCAATGCAGAAGGAGTACCAAAAATTGGAAGATTCTGATGTACCCAAAATAGCACTTAAATAATAATGAGAAAAATCAAATTATGTGACCTTGACTTTCACATGGTTTACATTTTAAGTATTTTTTATTTTATTTTTTTAGTACAGAGAGAAGCACCACCAACATCTTTCATGAGTGTCAGGGTAACTCTCAAATCTCCAATCAGCTTCCTGAATATAAGTGAAATACCCAGTAATTTGATCCTGGAGGATGGAGTGCTCAGTGAAGGAGCGATAGAGGAGAGCTGCAAGATGTGCAGAAAAAAATGTAGCAAAAAGGAGACAGAAGCATCTGGGTAGCAGGAATGCCATAAAGGGGCAAAGAGGGAGAAGATGCCTGCAGGCAATAGCAAGCAGATGGGAGTACCTGGGAGGGACCAAGAGTTCAATAAAAGGTGATGCCAGAAAAGGAAGCTGGATGTGGCAATCAAGGGCCTTCAAGGGCGGACTAAAAATTCTGAACTGCATCAAGATACTGTGAACGCATCTTGGCAACCACTTTCAACCATCACCACCCCAGCAAGTCCAAGTCTCCTGGTCATCAGCATGGAGACAATACTTCCCTTTTGCTCTTTCTTGACAATCTCTCCAACTCCAAAGGCTTAAACCATTCTCTTCCTAAAGCTATGTGACGTAACAGTCCCTTTGCAACCCATTTTGGTGAGAGCTACGAAGGCAGATGCACTGTTTGAGTATTCCTTCCCTGAGTATTCCCTCACCTACCCATGCACCTCTGTACACAAATGGTATAATATAGAAACATCATTCTTCCTCCTTCTCCTCTAGTAGTTTTTATCCCTGAAGCTGCTCAAAACGATTTCTTCAACCCAGATCAGGACTCCTTTGTTTCCTCCATGGCATAAGTAAGGAAGTAAGTTTATGCTGAGTCAAAACTGTAACAAAATTCACAGATCAAATTTCTAACTAGAAAAGATCATGTGAAGAGAGTATCATTAACTGTTAGTGAATTAAGGAAATAAGCAAAATGGTTTACCTATCATTAAATATTTAATCTGGCTAATGCTTAAAAGAAACCTGAAATAATCAACTACAGGGGTCTAGGACTTCACAAAAAAAAGATGAGAAGACATCTCCTAGCCTCTAATCTCTCATCAATCACTTCTTGTCAAAGCTATGAAATATTTCCAACATTAATAACAAGTTCTCCCTACCTAATTAATATTTCACAGAGAATTTTTTAACCCCCTCTGTTTAGAGTAATGAAAAGACTGGATCCAAAGAGTCAATAAATAACTTGGGGGGGGGGGACCCTTGTTAAAATAAGGTTTTAACAGCAATGTCCATGTTAGCATTTTCATAACATCTTTCACCAAACTTTCTCCAAGTTGCAGGGACATGGGGTAGAAAGTAGCAAAAGAAGAAATACCTTCTTTGATATCATGAGGTCTATAACCCAGAATCCTAGGCAGGCTTTTATTTTTTTTAATCCTTATTGTTAAAAGTATTATATATGTCCCCTTCTTTCCCCCATTGACCCCTTCTAGTCTATTCCCATGCCCCGCCCCAGGCCTTCACCACCCTATTGTCTGTGTCCATGGGTTATGCATAAATGCATACAAGTTCTTTGGTTGACCTCTTCCCACCCACCCACCCACCCCCACCTTCCCTCTGAGATTGAACAGTCTGTTCCATGTTTCTGCCTCTGGATCTATTTTGTTCATCAGTTTATTTTGTTCATTAGATTCTACATATGAATGAGATCATGTGATACTTGTCTTTCTATGACTGGTTTCTTTTGCTTGACATTAATACTCTCCAGGCCCCTCCATGCTGCCTCAAAGGAGAAAAGAGCCTTTTTTACGCTGCATAGTATTCCATGGTGTAGATGTACCACAGCTTTTTTATCCTCTCATCTGCTGATGGGCACTTGGGCTGTTTCCAGATCTTAGCTATTGTAAACCGGGCTGCTATGCACATAGGGGCGCATACATTCTTTCTGATTGGTATTTTGGGTTTCTTAGGATATATTTTTATAAGTGGGATCACTGGGTCAAATGGCAGTTCCATATTTAATTTTTTAAGGAAACTCCATACTGTTTTCCATCTAAGCGGGTTGTTAAACCTTCATAGTCTCAGAGTTTACAAGAAAATAGCAATTCATTATAAAATGAATCCTATATTTAACCACAATAACTAAGAGTAGTTAAATTGAAAATTATTAATTGAATATCTGTGAGCCTCACACTATTATAAGAAGTTTTAGTGATAGATGATTACAAATTTATTTTCAAATGTACCATCAGCCCAGCTGGTGTGGTTCGGTGCTTGAGCACTGACCTATGTAAACCAGGAGGCCATGGTTTGATTCCAGGTTAGGGCACATGCCCAGGTTGTGGACTCAATCCCCAGTAGAGGGCATTCAGGGGGCATTCAGGAGGCAGCTGATCAATGATTCTCTCTGATCATTGATGTTTCTCTCTCTCTCCTCCCCCCCCTTCCTCTCTGAAATCAACAGAAATATATATTTTTAAATGTACCACCAGCTTCTCCTTTCATGGTCAACACATAAAATTTAACAGGCTTACAGAAGGAAAAACACAAACACATTAGGCCCTCATACATAAGCTTAAATCCTTTGATTGACCCTCCAGGTATTTTAAATAAATCCTTGAGTACTAATGACAACTCAACTCCATATAAAACACTCCTGGTGTTACGATATATTATGTCTGTTTAATATACAGGAGTGGGCAAAAGTAGTTTTACAGTTGTGAGTACGGCAACACAGAATTCATTTTTGTATTATTATTTATTAAGTCCTGTCTTAATTTCCATATGAACCACTGTAAACCTACTTCAGCCCCACCCTGTATGTTTAAAAAGGAGCCAAGGAGATATTTCCACTTTAAAACTCTAGCCTAGTTCCATGACCCATTTTACTTTTTCTTTCTTTTTAAAACATGGTTAAACAGTGGAATGTCCTGAGAATTTTCCCTCGATATTTCTCTTGTGAGTGTATGAAAGTCATCACTAAAAGTTTAAGGGTATTTACCTCTCTTTTTGTCCTAAAAAAAAGTTAGCTTCCTTTTTTTAAAAAAAAAAAGAAAAAAGAAAAGCCATAACTTCATCTTCCAATTACTTGTGGGCAACGTTCCACAAATCCTCTGGGGTGTAGAGTGCTTAAGTGCGGGAAAATCAATACTGAGCTTGTAAGTACAATACTATTATTGGTCATCACAATGACATCCGATTAAAAGTAATTTTAAAAATAGTTCCTGTTTCAGGACACTTTTTTTTTTAAACCAAAAGCAGCCTACTTCAAGGGCAAGCGTGCAGAAAATAAAATGTAAACGTGTTGCTATCACCGTACAAACTTGCAAGAGCCTAACACACGATTCCACACACACATCAGCTTCCATTTTCCACTAATTTACCCAAGGTTTTAGATCACAATCTAACTTCACGACGCTTTCCCCCACAGCCAAACAGCAAAGCAACTCCAGATCACTGCCAGGAGGAGAGCGCAAGCGTTTAAGAAACAAACCAGGATGAACTTACTTTTCGAAATGCAATAGACACCCATCCCCCCAAGAGACCTGCCTCCCACAGTAGAGGCGCGAGATCAATCTGGTCCACTCACTGCCCACAGGTCGCCGCGCAAGGTGTGCGGCGGCGGCAGGTGAAGTCAGATGACAGTCATGAGCGTGTATTTACGGGCCTGCCGTCCCCAGCGCACCAGGAGCAGGATGCGGGGGAGCTGGAAGATCAGCGCAAACTCATCATCTCCACCGAGGAAATCACTTGGTGCCTGAAACTCGCTCCGGGGCGCCTCCTCTCCGTGTATGTCCCTTCGGAGGCGGGGGAATGAAGGGAGAGTCTAACTGTCCGGATGGTCACCCGCCCAGGCCAACGCGCCCGAGTAAGTGGGTTTCTGTATCCCGTCCCCGCTTCTGGTTTCCTTTTAGACGCCCACACGCGGGCACGCCATCCACGGGGCTGAAACCAGAGTCCAGCCCTGGGCGTCCTGGAAATTTACCCGAAAAAAGTACCCAATAGCCCAGACCCACCCCGAGACGGTCCTCCCACCCCAGCCGGGTCCACGCCGCCCAGCCCACCACGGGGCCCCCGGGACTCGCCTGGCGCAAGGGCCGCCAGGCTCGGGAGGCGAGGCGGGCGGAGAGGGGGAGGGAAGGGGGGAGCCCGGGGGCCGCGCCTCTCCCCGCGGCTCGCAGGGTCCTCACCCGTCGGTCCCCGGCGCAGGGCCTCCTCCCGTCCCGCCGGCTGCCCGCGCGGCGTCTGCAGCCCGGACGGCGGCCACGCGGGCGGCGCTGTCACCCGCCGGCGCCGCGGCCGCCGCACCTGGAGGCGGGAGCGCGGGGAGCGCGCAGCTCCGGAAGCGCCGCGCCCGCCTCGGCGCCCGGCCCAGGTGCCCCGCTCCGCGCCGCGCCTCGGCCGCTTCCTCCCGGCCGGCGGGGGCGGGGACCGGCGCCCCGCGCGGGGGCAGCGCGGGCTCAGCGGCGGGGGCGGCCGAGCCGGCCGTCCTGGTTGGGCGGCATAGCTGGGCGGCTGACTCAGTGCGCAGCCCTGGCCGCGCCTGGCCCGCCGCGCACCTGGCGCACCTCGGCTCCGGGCTCCCGACCCGCGGGGCCGGGGAGGCTGCGAGGGCGCGTCCCGGGGTGGAGATCGCCGGGGAGGAGGATGCCCGGGACCGCTCCCCGCTCCTGCCAGCCGGTGGGTATCAGCAGACGGCCTGCTGGGCGAGGGGGCTTGGCAGCCGGGCGGCACCTCCCCACCCCTGATCATTCGTGTTCCGGCACTGGCCAGGTGGCCTCAGCGTTTCCCGAACTTGACACTCACCTAAGGCGCTCACTTTCCCAGGCTGCTCCCAGTCAAGGTGCATTCCGTGGGCCCGGATCTGTTCACCACGCCCCGTGCCAACGCGTAAACCGGGCCCATTACATAGGATTGTCCTGCAAGTCAGCCCTGCAGGGAAGGGGTGATGATCCCCATTTTCTGGTGAGTGAGTCTGAGAACGCAGAGCAACTTGCCAGAGCAGAGCATTACAGACTGAACGTGGTTTTCAATTTAGATTGTAACGCTCCCCCCTGAGAAACAGAGCCTCTGAATTCTAAATTCCCCTTTCTTCACTTTTGCGCGAGAGAGGAGAGACCGCCATGCCCCAGTCCTGCCCGCACCTGAGATTGTTAGAGCTCTTGAAGTGATCATAAGGAGGCAGCAAAAGCAAATAAAGGGTCAAAAACAAACACAACAAAAAAATCTGTGCTCCCCCCACCCCCCCGTACCAGAGTTTCTAAAATCCACTTGTTTGCCATGAGTTCAAAGGCCAACTCCTCATTTTTATTTATTCATTTGTTATTATATTTTTATTGATTTCAGAGAGGAAGGGAGAGAAAGAAAAAAATATCACTGATGAGAGAGAATCATTGATTGGCTGCCTCCTGCACACCTCACACTGGGGAAGGAGCCCATAACCAGGCAGGTCCCCTGACCAGGAATCCAACAGTGACCTCCTGGTTCATAGGTGGAGACTCAACCACTGAGCAACACTGGCTGATCTTTATTTTTAAAATAATCACCTCTTCACAGACTGACCTGAATTTATCTCCCTTAAAAGATGCAGTGTCCTGATCTTTGCCTGGTACCTGTTGATGGAAGTGGAGCCATTAGGGGAAGCGGTGAACTTATTATGAAAATGAGATAATTGGTGAGATCCAGCGTGTGGAAGGCTTCCCAGGAGCCCAGGCCCTGTGGAGGCTCATCTTCATCAAAATTCCTGCTCCCCAGGCTCTGAAAGGGCTGACACCAAGCAAGGGGGGAGAGGCGGGGCTGTGTTTACTAGTACTTCAGAGCAAATTCTAGTTCCACCAGGGAAGTTTTCCTGACATTTTCTAAACCTCAGGAATTCTCTTTTCTTTGGATTCCTGTAGAATTTTATTTATTTGCTCTTTCCTGGCTTCATTTTAAGCCCATATTCATTTTAAGTCCATACCCTTGTTTTTGTTTTTGTTTTTTTTGTTGTTTTTTTTTTGTTTGTTTGTTTTGGGTCTTTTCTTCTCTCCCTCTCAGAGTTCTCACATACTCTTTCATTTATTCTTATCTGTGTGAGCCATCTTACATCCATTTTTGAATACGGTGGGTTATAAATAAACAAAAACTCTTACATCAGTTATATATCTCAGAATATCAAGCATTGTGTGATCAAGTTACTTCTCTTAGTAAATTTTGTAGACTAATTTGGACTTTGTGCCTCTTTGTAACAATATCTTAGTTCCTTGGTTATCATTCAGTCATTTGTTGTTTAAAAAATTTATTGAGCACTTACTTTTTAATAGTTTGAGAATACAGTGCTTAGTACATGCAATACCACCTCTGGATTTAGTCTTCTCTGAGGGGAAATAAAGTTCAGAGCTGTGTGAGGCACACTGATGATTTAATAATAGTTCTGGGAAGTGAAAAAAGAAAAAAGCTCCCCCAGTGAATGTATACATTGGTTATAAGATGTACTCTGGTTTTAAGTATGCCCAGCCCGTGTGGCTCAGTGTTTTGAGAGTGGACCATGAACCAACAGGTCAGCTCAATTCCTGGTCAGGGTACATTGATAGGTCGCGGGCTCAATCCCCAGTAGGGGGCGTGCAGGAGGCAACTGATTGATGTTTCAACCTCTATCCTCCCTTACTCGCTCTAAAATCAGTGAAAACATTTTTTAAAGAGTCCCAGACATTTTTTAAAAAAGAACCTTAGTGTATGGAGGAAAATAAAAGGCAAAGGAAATGTGGCAACACAACCTTTTATTAATCGTATCAGATTCTAGGCAAATATCTAGCATATGTTATGTTGTATGTATACAACTCTATGAGTTGGAAATTTTTTCCCAGTTTTATAAATATAGGCTTAATTGAGACTTAAAGAGGTTAAATAATAAATAGTAGATAAATTGAACACAACTAGGCTGTAAATTATTTATGTAGCAGCCTTCATAGTGGGGCATTCAGGGAACAAAATAGGAAAATTAACTTAAGAATTGAGGTATGAAAATCTGTTTACTGCCAAGGCCATTGGAGTATGTATACCCAGCAGTCTTCACCTAAGCTGGATTTATCCCAAAATGCCCACTCCCACCGGCTCCTCCATTTTGAGTAAGAAGCAGGCAGAGCTCTGTCCTGGCCAGACTTGGCATCTATGCTCCTCCCACCCCTCCTACCCAGAATGCCCTGTGCTTCTGAAAGAGGGGATCTGAGAGATTGAAAGTCCTCCTGCTTCTCTCCTCCTCTCCCCCCTTAACCTTTTCCTTGCATCATGGAAGCTAACACCCACAGAGCATTTAAGAGCCAGTTGCTATTCCCAGCACTTTACTTGTAAAAGCTCATTTAATTATCTCAACAGCTCCTTGAAGAGAAGATGTTATTATCCCTGTGATAAGAAACTTGAGAGAGGTTGAGCAATTTACACCAATTAGGACGATAAGGGAGAGAGAAGTCCAACATAGTCTTCTAGATACACCCTCAGCTGGAGATTGCCTCTCAGGGAAAGCCCAGTGGTGGAATTGAAAGTTAATTGTGTGTGTTGTGGCATTTGGAGCAAACTCATTAATTTCTCTGAGCCTCAATTTCCCCATCTGTAAAGTGGGAATAATAATATCTATGAGAATTCAATATGATTACATATCTAAGGCCCTAGAAAATAGAAGTCCTTTAATATATTTACTTCTCTTTTCTCCAGTGATTCTTCAAGACAGGTTCAAATCCCACCTCCCTCTCAAGCCTTTCTGAATCACTGATACCCAGAATTATTTACACAACAGAATTTAAAGTAATCTCTTCATTGTTCTCAAAAAGAAAGCCTACTATTATTTTTGCCAAATATAAAATTTTAGTGAGATAGAGAAAATAGTCATGTCTACTTATTTAATTATTTACTTAATACTTAATTTGTCATTTTAGATAAACAAATATAAAAGTAAAATTATGCATTAATGTATAAATACTGCCTTTTCCATTTATATTTTTTAAAGTTTTATTCAAATTATAACATGCAACTTGACATCAATGACTTCATCATGAAAGCCACATTTTGAATCATCAGTGGGGTTTTTTCAGAGCATATTTTCTTCACATCTGTCTATATTTTTGACACTATAACTTCCTGAATCCTTTTATGATTCTGTCACTGGGAATTTTATTACAAACCATGTTTCCACTTGCTTCATATAAGAAGTTGTTTTTTTCTCATTCACCCTAAATATGTAAATGAGTTAATCTCCACCAGTTTTTGGTTTGTTGAATGATTTTTAAAATATATTTTTATTGCTTTCAGAGAGGAAGAGAAAGGGATAGAGAGATAGAAACATCAACGATGAGAAAGAATCATTGATCAGCAGCCTTCTGCACGCCCCCTACTGGGGAATGAGCCTGAAACCTGGGCATGTGCCCTGACCAGGAATCAAACTGTGACCTCCTGGTTCATAGGTCGAACTACACTGGTCAGCGTTTGAATGATTTTTAAATGGATGCTTGCACTGTCCTGGCCAGCGTGGCTTAGTGGATATGTTGCAGGCAGCAGGAACGGCACCAGGTGTCAGACCAGTGGGATCAGACCAAACCTAGGTTCAGCAACTTCGGTACTTGAGTTCTGGCTAAGGAAATAATTCAATCAAGACTCAACTCACTAGAGAAAATCTTTTGAACAAGTAAAGAGAAAATACCCTCGAAGAGAAATTTCAAGCTGACAGCTCAAAAAGTTACCCTGGGGAGTGGGCTAGGATTCCTATTAAACCCTTGGAGGGGAGTTAACTGCTTTCTTCTTCAGACTGACCTATCAGGGCCTGTGCTGCTGTCTTCTGTTTTTGCATGGAAGTTAGATGGGGCTTTCCTCCAGCCCCTATGTTCTCCTCTAAGGAGGATGGTCTACCACGTGACTAACCACATGCCAGAGGAGAAAAGGTCAGGAGAATCCCACCTGCATGACCAGAGGCATTCTAGGGTGGAGAGAAGTTCTAGGGTCAAGGTCTTGAATTGAGTATCTCCATTATTTACTCTACTGTGTTTATTTCATTGCTAAGTGTCTGGGATGTTCTGCCCTAGTGACCTTCTATACCTGGCCCATTCTCCTTGCTTTGCTCATGTCTATCTAACTGCCTACTACAGATAGAGCACGGACCCGCACACTGAAGGCTCTCGGATTTGATTCACAGTCAAGAGCACTTACCTGAGTTACAGGTTTGATTCCTGCCAGGTAGGAAAGCATGTGGGTGGCAACCAATCAATAATGTGTACATTCATGTTTCTCTCTTTCTCTCCTCTGTCTCTGTTCCCCTCCCTCTCACCTTTCCACTCTCTCTGAAAAACAATGGGAAAAATATCCTCCAGTTAGGATTAAGGAGAGGGAAGGAGGGAGGGAGGGAGGGAGGGAGGGAGGGAGAGAGAGAGAGAGAGAAAGAGAGAAAGCTTGCACTGTCAGTGGGCTTTGCATTGTGGATATTGAGAATATTTCCTTGTTACTATTTGTATACCATTACCTCTATTGGAGTACTCTGATCAGTCTGCCTTGCATTATGGGTACTTGGAATCTTTATTACTATTTTAATTTTCTGAAGTAGCTATCATAAGGCCTTAGATAAATGTTTGTTTTATTGAATTGAAATACTTATATTCATTAGGGTGACTCCTTTTGGTACTCTGTTATAAGTTCTAAGAGTTGATTTGAAAGATTTTCCTCTTTAACTCTTTTTCACCAAAGGAAACAGCTTAGTGGAAGTCTTCTGTGAAGCAGACAAAGGAGCAGTATAAAATATTCCATCAATTGAGTTATTGACTAAAATTTGGTGGTATTCTGGAATTAATTTATTTTAAAATACAAGTTTTTCAGAAAGCATTAAGTGATATTCAGAAAAAAAAGTGAACTTAAGTTTTCCTATAAAACTGGTATTTCAGAAACTCACTTAGGCACTAGAGATTAGAATATTTCATTGATGTTGAAACACATATTTTTAGACTTTACTTCTTCTGAAATGGGGATTTATCTTAAAGAGAACTGCTGTTGTCCAGGCAGCAGTCCTGACATAGTTGTGATAGTCTTACGTGCTCATGAACTTGGTCACAGATGTTGACCAAGTCACTTCACTTGATCACTTCACTTAAGTTACTTGCATTGACAGTGATATGCATGTTGAATTTAATTATCATTTGAAATGTCCTCAAAATTGTTATACTAGGTTTTTGAAGAAAGGTAAGGAAACAGAACAATATGATATTTGGTAAAAAAAAAAAAAAATCTATCTCTAAATAATTCTCAAAGCATTTTCATTAATATATAATAAAAATTCTAAGTGAATAGTGTTATGACACAGTTTAGGCCACAGTGGTATTTTTTTCTCATAGTTTGGAATATGTTCATGTATCTGAAATTTTATTGCATTTTAGCATTGTTGATATCCAGTAGTTTCTACCACTGCTAATATAAAAAGCTAATCTTGTTTTTCTATGATTTAAGGAAAAATCATTTTAAGAGAAAGCTTAATTATTGCCCAGTGGGTTTATAGATGAAATATATCAACTGAGTGTAAAATCATTGCCTCCACTTTTTGTGTCCACTTTTCTCAGATATTTCCAAAATTGAGTTTACCAAACACATCACAAAATTCTATTTATTTGTGTTGTACTTGAAAATACTGTTCGGCTCTTTTTTTTCCTCCTTTTTGCTAAAAATTCTGCCCTTATAATGTAATATGCCTGAAAACTCTTCTGACATTAAGAAAATAAAGAGGTAGAGATTTAGAGAAGCAGAAGATAGAGAAGTTGGAATGCAAAAACAACAGCTAGAAATAGATCTCCTGCAAAGCAATTAAATTCAACTTTTAAAAAACTAATTTGAAAAGCACAGACTCATATCTATGTTAAAGGTAAATAAAGAATAACAAAGGATTGATGAAACCCCATACCACAAGACAACTGCCATAAAAGCAGAGGTCACCCACTAGCTGCCCCTGGGCAGTATGACGTACAAGTATCTTTCAAACCACATAGAGTTTAGCAATTTTTTAATTACTTTCCCCAATTTAGAAGATTTTACACTAAAACTAGAGGCCTGGTGCACAAATTCGTGCATAGGTGGGGTCCTGATGGTGGTGGGGGGAGCCGGGACACGATTGGCCCTCCAGGCAGGATGTCAGACGCCCTTACCAGCCAGGGATCCAGATCTATCCTGCTGACATTCACACTGGTTGTCGTATCTACCTGGCGGCCACTTTTATATTGTTTCTTCCTTGCGGAGCATCTAGGGAAGGGAAGCGACCATGGTGCCTGAGGCCAACTTTCAGGAGGCTGGTGGTGCTAGTCTTTTGGTGCCTGGCCCATTCTCTGGAGATTGGACCTGCGGGACTACTGAGGAAGTGAGTGGCTGTCACCTGGCTGGAGGGCCACCGGGACGGGTTGGTCAGCTGAGCGGTGCTCCCACTGTGGGAGCACACTGACCACCAGGGGCAGCTCCTGCATTGAGCATCTGCTCCCTGCTGGTCAGCGTGTATCATAGCGACGGGTCGTTCTGGTCATTCCAGTCTTTTGGTTGGTAGGTGGCTTAGACTTTTATATATATAGATATGTATTTTCAGCTTCTCTTGAAAAAATCAATATCTAACAGCACTAACATCACATTCTCACAAAGCAAGTTTGAAGGGATTGGAAAACTGGCTGCCCTTTTTAGACAAGATGTACAGTTTCAAGTTTGCCATAGTTGCTACTCACCCTATTCTCCTTGAGGTTATGCCTTAGGAGCTGTGGAGGTTGCAAGTATGGGACGTTACCTGAAAATATGCTCCATGAAAGATAAACTATATGAGGGAATCTTGAAGCAAGGATATGGACTTGTGAAATGGAACTTACACAGCCCAGATCAAAAATTAATATACAAATATTAAGGATTTTTTCTCAGCAGAAGTAGTGGCAGTGTGATCATCACAATAGGTAGTATCTATTGAGTTCTTAAAATAAGGCAAGCCCAGCTGGTACACTCAGTGGTTGAGCCTTGACCTATGAACAAGGAAGTCATGGTTCAATTCCTGGTCAGGGCACATGTCTGGGTTGTGGGCTCCATCCCCAGTAGGAGCCATGCAGGAGGCAACCAATGATTCTCTCTCATCATTGATGTTTCTATCTCTCTCCCCACAGACAGCACCCAGCTCCCAGGTGCTGAAGGAGAAAGGGCAAATAGCAATATTAAAATATTTATTTTAATTATTTTCCTTTCAATGTGCACAAATCCATGCACCAAGCCACTAGTATAATAATAATCACGCAGATAAATGTATGACATGTACATATAATGTATAGTAGAGTACAGGCAAACCTCAGAGATACTGCAAATTCTGCTTCAGACCACCGTAATAAAGTAAGTGTCAAAATAAAGAGCGTTGTACTCTTTTTGTTGGTGGAGGGTCTTGCCTTTTATTGGTGAAAAGCAAAATGCCTATAATGTGCATAAAATGAAGCACACAAAAATGAGGTATGCCTGCATACTATATGTATAAAGTTCATATACATTGACACATATATTACATATACAATATAATATTTCTATATAATCAAACGTATCTATATATCATGTGCATAGAACATATGAATGCATGGTTATGTTTAAACTATTTGAATTTGCTGATATTAACTTCAAAAATGGTTATTGTGTAGGGTTCAAATTTATACAATTTAATTTGGGATAGAGAAAATGTTTTCCCCCTACTCCCAATCTTTACTTCATGTAGAAGGATTTTCTAACACCCGCCCCCCATCTCTCTTTGCCAGTCTCCACTCCCACCCACCACACACACACACACACACACACACACACACACACACACACACTGTCCTGTGTGATACTGTGGTAACTTGGTTTATTTAGTGCATTTGGAAGGAGAAACTGGCCCATGAGCCCTGCTCTTTCATTCCCTCATTCTTGCAACACACATGTTCTGTGTTGCTCTTCCGAGCTGTAAACCTATGGGACACTTAAATCTATCCATGGCTTACATAGCCTGACATAGGTAATAAAAGTAATAATTCCTTCTTCATCTGCTTGATTACTATCTTTCCAATCATTTCAAACGAGGTACCTAACATTTGTTTTATTAGGAATGAACACAATTTTATGCCTGAGAATAATAGGGGAAGGAATGGTTTTTAAGGGATAAATCAAAGGCGTCCTCTTTAAATAAGTGACAAGTGACGTTTAAACTGGGAAGGAAAGGCTGTTGGGAGTCAGCTGCATGTGCTGTGTGTGTGTGGGGGGGGGGGGGGTGGATAGAGATATATTCCAGGCAAAGAAGAGCATTTGTAAAGATCATTTGTTTTGGAGGAACTGAAAGAAAGTCTATCAGCTGGGTAGTGAATAGAATAGAGCAAGATTAAGCTGGAGGGACAGGCAGGTACATTATGTAAGGCCTTATAGGTCATGCTGAGGTTTGGGGATTTTATCAGAAGGGAATGGGAAGTCATCAAAGGGACTAAAGCAGAGAAGAACATAACTATTTTCTTACCATATATGGTCTTCAAAAAAACTCTTGATGGGAGGCATTATTAGTAGTATGCCTATATATCAACTGAATAACTTAAGATGCAGAGAGGTTAAATTGCAAATGTTACTACTTGATGGAACATATATATGATGTCAGGGACCATCCTTTTAATCACTCTCTGTTGTACCTATCCGAAAGATTCTACAGTCTAATCAGTAAAAATTTCAGGGCATATGCATTTGTAGACTATGACTTACAAATAATAGATATAACTAACTCACCATTTTTTAGTGATTTATAAAAATTACTTGGTATATGTCATTTGATACCTCTATTTTAGGAAATAAAATGGACAACAGAGTCAATTCATTCCAGTTTCTACTGTAGAATTCCAATATTAGGGGAAATTTAACTTTTTAACTGTGAAGTACCTCTTTGGTGTTATGTAAACAAATTCAATAATTTTTCCCTGAAGCAGGTAATTAAGAAGGGGAATAGAAGATAAGAATATCCCAGCACTTGATGAAAAAGTTTTAGTAGATTTTGAGAACGAAGATACTAACCAAGTTAATCTCTCTGTATCTAAGAATGCCAGAAATGGACACATGATTTAAAAGTTCAATCATCATTGACTTCAGGTCGTTTGTACATTGTACTAGTAACCTCTATACCATCAATGTCTGTTCTTACTTTAGAGAAAAACAAAGTTCCATATAGTCTGTTTCTGTCTGGAAAGATAGTATTCTCCATTTTTTAAAACACATTTTTAGAAAAGATAGCCATCTGCCATTTGATCATTTCCTATGTGTAAAATATGACATACCACCTCAGTAACGCTGCACAGCAGGTGCACAGCCCTTCAAAGACCCAACTCTCAAGTTTGCATTTCCTTCGCTCCACATGGCTTCTGAAGCATCCTGTGTAATGGTTTGATATTTTTTCCTGTGGAAACTCTTACCCACAATACTTCACCTTCAATCTGGGTTAGCAATCTGAATACATGGTGTCTGCTTGTACAGTTTGCCAGCGTATTAAGGAGACCGTGGCAGTCATGCTTGACTGAACTTTCCTTTCTCTCACTTGTAAAGGAACTGCTGCTCGTGCATTCATTCAGCCATGAATGCTTGGCGTTTTCATTACAGTTACTAGGCCACTAAAATAAGAGGGTGTTTTTTTTCTTCTTCTTCATTTATTTCCAAAAAGAAAAGAAAACAGCACTGAAATCTCTCACTTTTCTTGATGCCCTGGGTGTGGGCAATTTTTACTAAAGCAGTAATAATAATAAAAAACATGCACCAATTTAACTCATGAGATTATCTTTATAAAGTGCAGAGTGCACTTTCAAATAAGAAGCAAGACATTCATACGATCATTAGATTGGTAAATGCCTTATTCAGCCAGCTGGGACATATGTAATACTGTCAACATAAAGAAAAATAAAACCATAATAGTCACAGAGATATAAATTACAGCACAGGGAATATAGTTAATAATATTCTAATAACTATGTATGGGCCAGGTGGGTATTTGCAAGAGCAGGGCACCTCTCTGTAAACCACTATGCTGTACATCTGCAACTAATACAGAATCATATTGAATGCAAACTATAATTGAAAAAAAATTTTTAATAGCAAAAACAAAACCCACTAACTCAAAAAGATATCTGCACCCGGTTTCATTGGCCAAGATGTGGAAAGAACCTAAGTATCTGCCAATAAATAAATGGATAAAGAAAATAAATAAGAAAAGAACTTTAGTCTTTCTTCCATTGTTCCTCCCAAACTGTGCTTTTGAACTTAACTCTTCTCCTGCCCCTGAACGAAATATAGGGTGGGTCCCTTAGATTTTCTGTTCTGTGTCAATGACAAGAACAATCTAAATTATATGACAAAAATGTCCAGAATGATTTAGCAAGACAGTCTAAATCCAGTACAGTCCATTCAATATATAATGTGCTGTCCTCAGTCACCAACCCCTTTCCTACAAGCCTGCTTCAGGTCAGGAAGCCTTCCTGGGGGTAGTGAGCGGAATCTGAGAGCTAAACTTTCTTCTCTCACCTGCTCACCTCTTCCCTCATTCACTACATCAGATCCCTCCCTCAAGGGTGTGTTCAATAGGAAATGGAGATTGAGAGGAAGGGTAGTCTCTTAAGTAGTGCATGCAGCTGTAATTTTCTAGCTTTTTCTCTCCTAGTTCTCCCCAACTCTGTCTCCACTGTTCCCCCAAAAACCACTGTTGGAGTCTACCTGTTGACTGAGATGCTCCTGAGATGCTTCGAATACTTCCTTTCAGCCAGTTTTTGACGCCCCTCCTCAGCCTCCTTTTGGGTATATTAAGTTGCTTTCTTTCAACAAATTGCGTGCCTACCCCAACTTCTCACGTACACTCCACAGCCTTCACCAAGGTTCAAGATACACTGCCGTCATTAGTGCAGACGTACTAACTGTTGTCTACCTTCTTCACAGCTGACCCTCACGCTGCTTTACATACTACATCTAACATGACTAATATATTGAATAACAGCCTAGGATAGCAGTTCTCAATCTGTGGGTCGCGACCCCTTTGGCGGTCGAACGACCCTTTCACAGGGGTCGCCTAAGACCGTCCTGCATATCAGATATTTACATTACGATTCATAACAGTAGCAACATTACAGTTATGAAGTAGCAACGAAAATAATTTTATGGTTGGGTCACAGCATGAGGAACTGTATTTAAAGGGCCAGAAGGTTGAGAACCACTGGCCTAGGGCTAAGTATATCATTTGGTAGACACAGATTATAAAAAGAATGTGTCACTACATCCACCAAGCTGGAGCCTTTCATATTTGTAGGAGTGCTGCATGTGTGGGTGGTCGTGTTTATTAAATGCTTGTTACTAATATACAAGCTCAGCACATAAACTATCTCCCTCCATCCCCAAGCAACTCTATTAATTAGATTCTGTTATTAGTCTCACTTAATAGATGAGGATACTTAGAGGTTTAAGAGTTTAAGTAACTTGCCCAAGGCCACACACCTTGTAAATGGTATACAGTATCTGGAATTCAAGCTTAGTACCACTGTCAGAGGTATAGGCCGACTTCACCATAATTACAACATCAGGCCACCTCTCCTTTAACCGAAGTATTATTAGTATAAGTAGTGACTGCAGTTAGGCTACTTAAATGGATTCTTGCATCCTTAGCCAAAGGTTTACCCAGATAACAAACTGTAATGCAGCTTTCATCTCTGTGTTATTGATAAAAATCTTTCATTGAGCAAGGCGTGTCCCAGGCATAGGCCTGTACAAGACTGTAATCTTCCTATTAAACAATACAAAACAATAACAGGACCCAAGTCTGCAGAGTCATCCATCCACTCCCTCAAATATCATCTAGTATATTGTATCAAGAGTACAATCAACAATGTTCTGATTCAACTTTCTTCTTACAGTTAATGAAATTTATAGTTTATTTAGTTATGATTTCTAGGAGGCTAGCTATTCATTTTGAATTTCAGCTTACAGGTTCCTTGTGGCATCTTTGAGTACTGAAAATAATCTTATTACTTATAATAGTTTGTGAGGAAAAAAATGGGTTCAGTCAATAACATTAGCAGGTGGGTCATCCACAAGCCATATTGGTATCATTGTGAATTCAGAGCAGATGGATTTGCTTAATAGACAAGACAGCACGTCAAAGTCGTGAAAAAAAAAAGTTCTTGGCTAGTAGGCCAACAGGGACCTCAGTGGCAAGAATCAAGTAAGAAGAGAAAGCCGAAATTCAGGCCTGAGGATAGGCCCTGGGAATGGTCATTATTTTAATACATAGTGTCTAAAGGGGTTTAAGGAAGAAGGGACAGATCCAATAAAGCATTTGACTAACAGTTGAACCTGATGGGATGGTTATGCCAACAGAGAATCCATATGACCATTCAGCTCTCCAATGGCCATGCTTAAGCCAACCATAAAATTAGCATTTCAAAACTAGGCTTTCATATTAGGTCCACATAATGCTTTATAAAAAGCAAACACTACTTGATCAAGTAAGTTCTGAAAAATTCTTCAATTAATACTCTCTCCTAGAGATTTATGGAATATTTATCATATTAAAGTTTTCACAGTAGTCCTGCAGAAATAAAAAAAAAAAAACACCAGAAGTATGTTGAACCTTGTTTAATTTAGCAGCCCCTAGATTTATTTGATAAGGAAATCATCTTTTTGTGCAATACATTTAGTTTACTGAACCACACTTTCAGAAGAGCTGATCCAGCGTAATTGAGAAACCCCAGATCCTAAAAATCAGTCCTTCAAAGAAGATGAATAACTATAGTTTCTTACAACAAGGCTATTGAGAATGTTTTGATGGGCATGGTTTAAGGACATAATCTTTAAAATGTTGCCAGCATGCAGCATTCTGTTCAAATTTCATAGACATCAAGCTGGATATAGGACTGACAAACTCAAATGAGAATTATAGAACCTCAGGGATATGAGCAGCAATAGATGAGTCCACCTCTTCATGGAAAAGTGAAAGAAGATGCCTCTCTGGGTAAAGGTAAGATTTTACTTAAAAATAAGTCCTGAATATAATCCAACCCATAGCATAAAAATAATAAATATCATAAAGGTCCATATCATAGAAAAATTTAACCTAGAAAATTTGTGAATTTATGATTTAAACAAAATTGTGATATAAACCCTAAAAGATCTTACTAAAGTATCCTTATAATAAATAACCAGTTTAACTAGCTTGGTTACATGATTTCCAAAGAAACTATTAAAATTGTTATTTGCCAAAAATCCTTTTTAATAAAGAGGGAATATGCTACTTGACCATCATGCCCTCACAGGATGGCAGTGCCCACAGCCAATAAAGAGGGAATATGTTAATTGACTGCCATGCCCTCAAAGATGGTGGTACCCACAGCCACAAGATGGCAGCGCCCAGTCCCCTCAGCCCTGCTGGGGTGGCAGGTGTGCAGCACAGCCGGGCCCGCCACCAGGCAGGTCTGGCTGCTCCGTGCTCCTGCCTCTGGAGTCCCCCAGTCCTCTCAGTTCCCCAGCCACCCAGGGCCGGCCCGAGGTGCAGGAAAGCCTCAGATGATGGTTTCCCAGCCGCCTAGGGCCTGCCCGAGGCTCAGGTAACCAGGGCTGGCCAAGGCTTGCGCTGCCCGCAGTGGCAGCAGCAGAGGTGTGATGGGGGCGTCACCTTCTCCTGATCGCTGGGTCGCCTCCCGCCCCTGAGGGCTCCTGGACTGTGAGAAGGAGAAGGCCAAGCTGAGGGATCCCCTCCTCCAGTGCATGAATTTTCATGCACTGGGCCTCTAGTACATCCATATAACTAAATGGGTTGGCAAACTGCTTTAATAATAATGATAGCTAATATTTTTGAAGGCTTATTTTGTGGCAAGTATCAATGTGAACAATTCCATTACCTAGCTATGTTAATCCTCATAGCAACCCACAATTTTTAGAAGGAAAGGGTATTTGAGGTTAAGAGACTTTAACTACTTTGCTCAAATTCATACTGGTAATAAATGGTTGAGCCAGAATTACCCACTCTATTCAAGAACCTATTATAGGATTTTAATGTATTGCAGTTTTTATGAGTCAGGATACCTGTTTAGATGTTGGAACAAAGGCAAAAATAAAAGTCAACTTAAATAAGATAGAAGTTTATTCTTCTCTTAACTCATGTAAAAGTAGTTCAGAAATGGGTTAAGCTCTTTACGTCTTTATCAACATGTGGTGCATATCTCATGGACAAAGATGGCTACTATAGCTCTCACCATCACACCCACATCCAAGCTAGTGGGAAAAGGGAAAGGAAGAAGAAGAAAGGGCACAATATACTCTTTTATAGTTTATATCTGAAGTTGCCATTTCATTTATCCATATCTTATGGGCTAGAACTTAAACAAATGGCTACACCTAGCTTTATGGGTGGCTGAGAAATGAAATCGTTATCCTGTGCAATCATATGCTCAGTTAAAATCCCAGGGTTCTAGTACTAAAAGAATGAGGGGTGAGTGTCCTTTAAGGAAAACTAGCAGTTTCGTATGTAAGTCATGGCTACAGGCTAGTTAGAGATTCCTACCAAAAATAGTATTTTAGCTTTAGAATGTTTATATTAGCTAATTTTTTTTTTCTGCTAGAAATTGAATACTGGGGCTATTTGGCTGGAATGGTATGTGAAGTCTGAGTCAACAAAAGTTTCTTTCTTCATAAGGATGGGAATATATTGATCTTTCTAATGGAAGATACAACTAACTCTCCAAAATTATTATAAAGTCATTGGAAATCATTGATCAACCTAGAGATAAAAAACACATGCTGTGCCTGGCCAGTGTGGCTCAGTAGTTGAGCATTGGCCTCTGAATCAGGAGGTCAGTTTGATTCCGAGTCAGGGCACATGCCCAGGTTGTGAGCTGAATCCCCAGTGGGGGGTGTGCAGTTGGCAGCCAATTGGTGATTCTCATCATTGATGTTTCTTTTCTCTCTCCTCCCTTCCTCTCTGAAATCAATAAAAATACATTAAAAAAAAAAACTTGCTGTGTCTCTGTGATGCTGTTAAGATGTAGATTGAATAAAAGCATAAAGGACCAACATCGAGCTCATGCAGTTGAGTCCATGAATGATACATATCCACAAAGGTCAAGGATTCATCACTAAAGCTATTAACAGTCTCATTTATTTCTACTGGGTTAAATGGATCATAAATAAGAAAACTAAACATGAATAGGTATTACTCACCAATTAAAAGTCACATCATAGGCAGTAAAGAATATTTATCTTAATTAAATACACTGTGAAAACCATTGAGCTATCTATGAGATTAACTTGGAGAACACAAGAGAGAAAAAACTACACGAGAGCAATCCATTCCAAAATCCATAAGGACAGAACACATCAAACAATTCCATAGAAATGTCTATTGGGACCCATTTTCCTCTGGAAAACAATATGAAAAATCTATGGAATCACACAGAAATTATTGAAAATATCACGAGTAAATGACCCAATGTTTGAGAATTATTTTTCACATTTTGCTAGTTTTAACTAATAAACACTAATATATAGTGTTATCACAATGACAGAAATAAGTCTGGTTTTAATGGCTTCCACTATATAGACTTCTGACTTCTTTTAAATTTCTGTATTTTCATTTCCCTTTCTTTTCTTTTTTACATTTTCAAATATTTGCCTAAGTATTGACTTTTATTGAGAAGAGTACTACAAATATCTACACCTCACTTTTGTTAGTATTTTATAGCTTTCATATGAAAATTTCATTTACTTCTTGAAACTAATGCATATTAATTCAAGGTACTATGTGTTATTAGAGATCTCTAAAGTTCAATACATTCTTTAATTTTCTCTTGTTTAACTAGTGAAATTCCAGGTTCTGATTTATGATCTTTTTAATTTATGGGAGTTTTTCTTGTACTCTGGAGCCTCCAAAGCACTAAGTGTAACTACCACATCTTTTCCAATAACTTCTTTGAACCCTCAAATATAATTTCAAGGAAAGTAAGCTTTGAGTCTCCTAGAAGATCATGTACACACATTAATATTCTTTAACAAATAAAGGAATTTATTCTTTATTCAATGTTATAAAACTTGGGAGAAATTTATATATTGAATCCTAAGAATCATGGGCCATGTAAATATTTTTTTACATTTATAGTGATGGTCTCAGCTTGAAACTTGGGCATTTTTATGTTCAGATTTAGGTCAATCTGGGCACACCTGGAGGTCCTATGCTAGCAGCCTTGAAAATATATTTATAGCAGAAGACTCCTTTGTTCAAATGAAATCTTCAAAGGAAATGAAAATAAAACAGATGAAATTGATGATAATCTGGTTGAATCAGGGCAGGCATGGGGGTGGGATCTCTTCACCTCTGTGGGATCATGGGTAAATAAGTACTTCATTCTATAAGTGACACAGGTTGCCCTGCAGCTCCGCCCTGTGACTTAGACCTCTGCCCTGTAGTAGGACTGGCAATAAAATAAGTCTAAAAGCGAAAGCTGTTGCCTCCTTGTCTAAAAGATACTGAGCACCTAGCACAAAATTCATATGCAAAGTACCTCAAAGAAAGCAGCTCTGGAAAGTAGAGGTTATATCATGATGGATTTTTTTTTGGAGCAAGACGAGGGCACAGTAGGTTGAGCAGCAGAATGAAGAGCATGTCTGTATCTGGACTTCCAGGCAAGATCTCACCTTTGATGCCTATTAGCAGAACCTGGGTTTTATAGCTTTCAGGGCCTTGGCAACAGATGTCACGAGGAATCAGGAAGAAAAAAACTGCAGATGCCCCCTGGTAGCTGATAGGATGTTTCTTGAAGCCATGTAAGACATACCTTAGAATCACTCATCAATAATTGAAGGAAGAAGGAGGCAGGGAAGATCTCAATCCCCTTTTATTCGTTATAAGTCATATAACAGTGAGAATATCAAACCAGGTTTTTCAGGAAAACAGATTTCACATTGAGTGTTTCCACAAAGAGGATTTTAATATAAGAAATGGTGACCCAGTTGTGGAAGGCCCTGAGAGAATAAAGGGAACACTGGAATAAACGCAGAGCTAAAAAGAATAAACAATGACTTCCCCAAGGGCTGTGCGAACAAAATGGAAAAATGGAATTTACTAGAGTAGCAACTTAGAGGAGGGGCCTACAGAGCTGAGGCTCAGCCTTTTGATCGGGGTCCCACCGGGCCGGTGTGGTTTCTCTAAGGCATCTGGTGACACTTGTTCTGGAAATGCCAAAAGGGGTGGGAACAATCACTCTGGGGTTAATTGCATTGCTAGGCAGAACTGAGAGGGGAAAAAAACAAGACCGAGAAGGAAGGTCATTTCTGCTCTTCCTCCCCCTTATAAACGCCTCCAGTGACTCCCACAGGCAGAACCAGATAAGATGTCTGCTGGCAGAGCTGTATCATGCAGAAGCTTATAGAAAAAGAGCTTGGGGGCTGAGGCACAGTAGATACACAGAGCAAACACAGGAAAGACCTGTATGGTGTGACTGCTATTTTGGCCCTACTAGAGGCCTGGTGCACAAAATTTGTGCAAGGGGGCTCGGCTCTTGCAGCCCTGGCTTTGTCTGGAAGGACATCCAGAAGGTTGTTCAGCTGTTTAGTCTAATTAGCATATTAGCTCTTTATTATATAGGATTTTTTTCCTCCCAGGTTGGTGTGATACTGTATTGCTCAATATTTAAAGTTGAAAACCAGAAGAGCCTGGCCCGCATGGCTCAGTGGTTGAGTGTTGATCTATGAACCAGGAGGTCACAGTTCAATTCCCAGTCAGGGCACATGCCTGGGTTTCCGTCTTGATCCTCAGTATGGGGTGTGCAGAAAGCAGCCGAATGACGATTCTCTCTCATTGATGTTTTCCATCTCTCTCTCCCTCTCCCTTCCTCTCTGAAATCAATAAAAATATAGTGGTAAGGGGAAATAAAGCAGACGAAATATAAATGTCTTGGAATATTACTCTCATAAAAATGTTTGCTATAACATGAGAAAGCCATTGTTTTGAAAAGATATTTTTAACACTTATTTTATATATTGACATAATAATATTAAATGACTCTATTCAGCATCCTGAAAGTATATTTTGCAGCCAATTTTAGGCACATAAGAAATTATTTAATATTAGAGACTTGGCTGATAATGCCTGCTCTGAAAAGTTTCTTCACTAAAATGCTTTGCCCTGCTTTCTAGGACACAAAATTCTGGGTTCTCAGCCAGGTACATTTGAACTTAATTTTTATTTGATGAAATTTTGGACTCACATCACACATTGTATAACAGTAGGATGAACTTTTGTACAGGAAAACTATAGTGAGGTACTTTAATGTTAATAATGCCCAGTCAAATGTTCTTCTTGCATATTTAGTATTTGAAACAAATATTAAATACTAAATTGGATTGTGCTTACTTTAACCCAAAGTGCATATTATTGGACTTTAAAGCCTAACTGCACAGATCTCAATCCCTAAACTGGTCTAAATTGCCCATTCATTCAATAAATGTTTATTGCACTGTTATTCTATCAGTCAGCTTCAGGCAGGGGAGGAGAGTCACCATCTGTTCTGGCAAAAGGGATTTATTATAGAAAGTAGACTTTGCAACTGTGGGAGGAGCCAGCAAAGTGAAAGTCTAAAAGGAGAGTTTAGAGTAAGCATGTCAAACTCAAAGGCTAACATGGGCCACATAAGCAGGGCATGCGATCAGCGGGCCATGAGTTTGACATGCTTGGTTTAGAGCAGTGGTTCTCAACTTTCCTAATGCCGCGACCCTTTAATACAGTTCCTCATGTTGTGGTGACCCCCGATTTCATTGTTACAAATTGAACATAATTAAAGCATAGTGATTAATCACAAAAGCAATATGTAATTATGTATGTGTTTTCCGATGGTCTTAGGCGACCCCCAAAGGGGTCGCGACCCACAGGTTGAGAACCACTGCCCAAAGGGGTCGCGACCCACAGGTTGAGAACCGCTGCCCAAAGGGGTCGCTACCCACAGGTTGAGAACCCCTGGTTTAGAGGATCAGACATGTTAGCAAGCAGCTACTCTGAGATGCCTACTACATCCATTTACTAAATTAAGTATCATAAAAGGGGATCCCAGGTAGAGCTACAAAGAGTTGTTCTTTCTGTGAAGACCCACTCTCTGGGACCATGGCAAAGCACTCAGGGGTGTACATGAGGCCTCTGTTGATCATCAGGGCCAGCCGGCTGGGAGAAGACCTACCAGCTGAGCGAAGGAGAACTAAGACATGCAGAACCCAGTGATCACCACTTCATCTGTCCATCATCTATTCTGCTGCAAAACAACTTTCAGAGAGGAATGTCTGCCATGTTACTTCCAGCTGTCAAACTTTTTGCAAGTTCTTCTTCTGACAAGCTCAATAGTAAAGAGACCATATAGGTGAGGGGATGCTGGGAAACAGTTCACAGTTTAGCCAAGATGACATAATAGTCCATCACAGCCTGTCTGTGCAAAAACTAAGTAATCTTGTGTAAATGGGCATAATAATAATAATGGGGTAATTGTGAAGATGAAATGACATAATGCGTGTAAAGATTTCAAGTGTCTACAACATGGTAAACACTCAAAAATGGTTTTTATCATTATATATTAAATAGATTAACAAAAATGGAAAATACTCTGCTCAAGGTAAATTAAGACCATAATATGTACAAGGTAAATTAAAGTGGTTATAAGAATGTGTCTTGCCCTGGCCAGGTGGCTCAATTGCTAGGAGCATTATCCTGCACAACAAAAAGTTTTGGGTTCAATTCCCAGACAGGGCACATACCTAGGTTTCAGGTTCAATCCTTGGTCAGAGTGGAGCACGTACAGGAAGCAACTAATCGATGTTTCTCTCTCACACTGATGTTTATCTCTCACTCCCTGCCTCTCTAAAAATAAATCTTTCCTTTTCACCCAAGTCAGGTGCTGGAACTGGAATATGAAACTGATTGCTCGCAAATGTAGCTCTGCAGTGAAACCTCTTCACTGCAGCTAGTTCATCCTCAGTGTCCTAGATCAATAAAAACATGTGCTCAGGTGAGGATTAAAAAAAATAGAATGTGTCTCTGAGGTCTCTGACTGTCTGACTGCTGAGAGTGTAACTAACTAATGTCCCAGTTACTAAGCTCTGGAACCCACCACCTCAATGTGCTAGGGCCACACCTTCCCATTGGCTGCTAGCAAGTCACTGGGCATGGCAGTGATACTAAGGCAGGTCAGCTTCTGGGAGACCTGGGATTCCTGTAGCAGTGGAGACTTTGGATTAAGACCTTCCAGATGACAATGCTGAATTTTTCTTAGAACAGCAAAGTCCATCTAAAATCGCTCCTTCTCTTTTCCCTTTTTCCTTCCTTCCTTCCTTCCTTCCTTCCTTCCTTCCCTCCCCTTCCTTTTCTCTTTCTCTCTTCTTCACCCAAAGTCTCAAGTCTCTCCCAATTCCCTCCTCTATATAAAGAAGAGAGGGGAAGAAAGAAACCATTTTCCTCCCCTACAGAAAGCAATAACATTTAAGTGAGTTGTGAACAGTTTAACAGTTCCAATTCAGTGAATGTGTAAAGCTTACATGTAACTCTTTTATTTAAAAGAATAAATCTTGCCCTAGCCCAGTGGTTGGCAAACTCATTAGTCAGCAGAGCCAAATATCAACAGTACAATGATTGACATTTCTTTTGAGAGCCAAATTTTTTAAACTTAAACTATTAGGTAGGTACATTGTTATTAACTTAATTAGGGTACTCCTAAGCTGGCCTTTGCTAAAAACGTCCTCAATCTGATTGAGGTACGTTCGCTGAAGTTGACCCCTTCCAACTCTCCCATCCACACTGGTCTTGTATACTTGTTTCGTCTATCTCCTTTCGTTCATCCTCTCTATATGTCCACCCCCCATTTCTTTTAATGCCACTTCTTCAAAATAGACTCACCCAGGCTGAAAACCGACTTCTGCGCATGGGCCACGAAGTTTCAATCACACTGTATGTGTGCGCCCACATGTGGTATTTTGTGGAAGAGTCACACTCAAGGGGCCAAAGAGCCGCATGTGGCTCGCGAGCCGCAGTTTGCCTACCACTGCCCTAGCCAGTTTGGCTCGGTGGATAGAGCGTCGGCCTGTGGACTCAAGGGTCGCGGGTTCGATTCCGGTCAAGGGCATGTACCTTGGTTGCGGGCACATAACCAGTAGGGAGTGTGCAGGAGGCAGCTGATTGATGTTTCTCTCTCATCGATATTTCTAACTCTCTATCCCTCTCCCATTCTCTCTGTAAAAAATCAATAAAATATATTTTTAAAAAATAAATCTTTCCTTTTCTCCCAAGTCAGGTGCTGGAACTGGAATATGGAACTGATTGCTCACAGATGTAGCTCTGCAGTGAAACCTCCTCACTGCAGCTAGTTCATCCTCAGTGTCCTTGATCATAAAACAAGGAGGCAGGATGGGGGACCTAGGAATTATTTCCAGCTCTGGCATTGCATGTACCTTATAAACTTAAACTTAATCAATTTCAACATTTAAATATCTAATTATCACAAAAGAACACAAACAGGAATGACAAAAAAGAGGTGGCAATGGCTAGAGGAAGTTTCCAAACACATCTGTTTACAAAGACACAGTCAGGAAATGGATTCTAGTGAAGCATTTCCTCTCAAATTAAATTTGAATCTTATATCACATAATGAGCCTTTTGAAGTTTCCAGAATTCAAAATTCCATCCAGTGATCTGACCTCATGAAAATGGATCCTCAACCAGTCAAAAGAGCTAATTCATTACAGGGGTAAAAAATGATCCTAAAAATATCTACAATTTCTTAGTCATTATAGTAGTTTTGTGCAACTATAACCAACTTAAACCATTTTTTTTTTAGTAAATAGTGAATAAAACAGACACAATATTTGACAACAATGGGGAATAGTCTTGGTAACTCTGTGAAATAGAGCAGTTTGCTTTGCTTCAAGCCTAACTGTTAATAATTGCTTTACTCTAACAGTCAAGATAAACAAAACAATCAGATCTGAAAGCATTTGGTTTTAACTTTGTTGTGAAATATCAGATAATCGTTACATGCTGCAACATGTTGAGAACAGCTCTTTTACCTGTAGCATTAATATAAATACCAAACAAAAATATATAATACATTCAGATTACATAGCATTTAGAGATTGTTTACTTACGTCTGTCTGCACTAGGTGGCTAGCTAGCCTCTCCTGGTAGGCGAAACTACACTAACAGGGTCAGTCGCCCACTTTCATACCCAGCTCCATGAGGAATGGGACTTGTGTCCTGTGCTTAAAGGGCACCTGACACACAGTAGATGCCTAGCAAACAGTCGTAATGAATGAACATATTTGTAAGTTATCTCGATCAGTTTAGGGCTTAAAATTGAAATGATTACTGCTCACCAAAATGGACGGATTTCATTTCTTCACAACACATGGAACAAATTTTAGAATGTATGTGTAAATATGTATGTATATTCAGATGCCCCTTACATTTCCGGTATAGGACACAACTGTTTGAGGTGGTTGCTATTGTTTTCTTCTAAACATTGAACATGAACTCTCTACTTGTGGAAAATCCCTTGAGTCTGAGCTGACAAAGTGTTATAAGCTCGATTTTATCATGGTATTGAGGCTTTCCAAAGGATATATCTTTCAAAACCTCAAAGGAAACTATATTTTATGTAGCAGATGCAATCAGCTACAGCACAAAACAGCACTTTCCTCAAGGCTCATAAGAGATCCAAAGGCTTTAACTCTCAATTTTCAGCTGACAGGGGCTAGAAATAATTACCAGCTATTGCATGCTTCCATTGGTTTGCTATTTTTGTGTCCCTGAACATCATTTGAGAGTAAACATGGGGGGGGGGGGGGCGGGGGGAGTCATATTGGCAATTAACATAGAATACTAGTAAAAATCCCAGGATATCCTAGAGAGGAAGCAGGTGTGAGTAAATTATTTCTTTTAGTGTTTCATATATTGTAGGTTAGGAAACACACACACACACACACACACACACACACACAAACAATGCTTAAATTTTCATTCAAACTCACATCCATGAAGTTTTCTCTGAGCCAACCAAATTTAAGTATATATCAGCTTGAGAGAGTCAAGGATTGAGCACAAAAATGTCATTGTTAAAAAATAAATTGGTATATTACCTAGAGGTCTTTTTTTTTTTTTTTTTAAGTTCAAGATGCTGGCTGCTTTACAATTCTTGTCCCCACGGCAACAGGATGTGCTTGGTATAACTAGATGATGCAGCATCCCTGGGGATGGTTTCACCATTTAGCTCTCCTGGCTGCCACACTCATGGTTCACCTGCTGTTTTCTGCAAATCGGGGACTTTCCAACAGGTTTGAAGTTGCACTTGAGGATGTCTAAAGTTATTTATATTTAACATCTACCACGCCATTTGCCTGCCTGTGCTACTTGCTCTCTCTTCCCTTTACCTTTCTTGTCTAATCTACAGCACTCTCTCTTTAAAAACCCTGTTTAACACGTGGCTAATTGGCTCTTTTCATATAAACTTTTGGTTTCCTATGATCATTACTAAATTTAATGTTTAGCCACTCCAACTACATTTTTTAGCTCCACAAGGACCCAATACTACTTCTTTTAATCTATTTACATATTAGGACAGTGCTTAGCACACAATAAACCCAAACATACATTGCCTGGTCGGCAAATGTCTCACATCAGGGCCCCTGTCTCTGGAATTTGTATGTGCACGGGTCAGTTGTCCTCACTTTATCTGGCAGAGATTTGGTGATAAAAATTGGCCTTCACTTGAGTAGGTTATTGCAGATGATGTGATCTTGCTGTTTGGCCTAGTCATGGTTCACAGGCGGCATTGATTAAAGTTGTCCCCAAATGGCCCAACCAGCATGCCTCAGTGGTTGAGTGCCGACCTATGAACCAGGAGATCACGGTTCAATTCCTGGTCAGGGTACATGCCTGGGTTGTGGGATCAACCCCCAGCGGTAGGTGTGCAGGAGACAGCCAATCAATGATTCTCTCCCATCATTGATGCTTCTATCTCTCTCTCCCTCTCCTTTCCTCTCTGAAATCAATTAAAATATATTTTAAAGTTGTCTCCAAATGAGTTGCAATATCTATTATTGGCCCAATTCTCACAGCTATGCTGTAGGAAGGATATCACAGTTATCATGTTGAAAAAGCAGTGCATAGAGGCTGAAGCTGTATCCACATAGCAAAATTTCTCAAGAATTCACGGCCTTCTTATATTCTGCTTCTTTGTTTATTTTGTATGATACAAAAGGGCATTGCCAGAGCTGCTGAATTAAGTAATGGCTGAAAATATCAAGCTTCAAGGTCATGCAAACACACTGCTATTTCCTTTTTTGTAAAAAATGAAAAAGGACTTCAACTGTAAAAATCCTCAAAACACTTCTATATACTCACAAATAGCCATTCTGTGGATCACCTCTTCTTCTCAAAAGCATATAGAAGATGTTTTCTTGTGTTTTTTTTTTTAATTCCTAGCATGTCCTCTGCTGTCCATCCTTGAAGACTCCACTTTCTGGGTTCTTAAGAATGTTGGCATTGTTTTCCACGCATTAAGTTTAGAGCTTGTTGAAATGAGAACAAAGTACAAGAAAATATTTGAGAGCCGGGTACTTTAAAAAAAAATCTAGAATTTCTTAATGAGAGGGACTATTTTGAATATGTGAAAAATTCTTACTTAAAATCTTATAGCTTATCACACAAGGTAAACTCCTTACACTTCTACTTATTAAATTAGTAATTATCAACTCTTTTACTACTTAAGCTATCATTAAAATTTTGAAGCGTCAATGAATGAAATCATGGTTTTTAAGAGTTCCCAAACAGGAGTCAGTTCTTCCCATGGATCAATATATTATTTCTCTTGTACGTTTGAAACAAGTGAAGTCCTCTGGTATTGAACATTCTGGCCTGTTTCTCCTTCTTAGGATATAAGGCATTGAGGGAATTAACTCCTTCAAAACACAAGTTAGCCACTTCCCATGCAGAGATGCAGACTAACTGTACCGTCCTGTGTACTCAAATGAATCCATAGGGCATCTTTACTGAAATGCAATTAAGTCATTCATCCCTAAGCACCTAGTTTTATTTTTCGGGAGTGATCTTAGACTTTAGAAAAATACAAACCAATTTAAGATTAAGGAGGGATTACACCCATGTATGTATAGCAAAAGGCGGTATGAGGGGTGGGGTGGGGAGGATAAATTGGGCTCTACTATATAATCTAGTATTTTCTTACTTTCACCCTCACATGGACAAAATGGCTTAGAGCATTCACGATCTATTTGGATTTTTATTTTTAAAACAAAACTAATGTTCTTAAGCAATAACAATAAACATATATAAAAGACGTGTAGGCCTGATTTTCACATAGCTTTCGCAGTTCCTTTGTAGGTAGCAGCCAAGAGTTAAAAAGGATCCTCATCTTAATACCACAGAGTATTTCTAACTTCAGCTTTAGCTTCCGTACTTGCTAGACCTATTTAAATTTTCTAACCCGTTTAATGAGCTCCCAAAATAAACGTATATTATAGAGAAAAACCGAAGCACACTCACTCATTACAGAGAAATGACACAGAGAAGGGCATCTATGCAGTATGTGACCTAAATAACCCAAAGCAGGTTTAGTTCAGTATGGGAACCAGGGATTACATTGGCACTGTTATCTGGGTCCACCAGCAACTGTAACAGCATCTTTAAAAGGTGGCACATTCTTGGATCACCTGTGCCCTAACAATAATTGAGTCCTTCATGAGAATAGAAGTTAACTCATTCACATTCCCACTCTTATCACAAAGAGTTAAAAAAAAATCAAAATCAAATGAGGTTCCCTTACCATTTTATAGGTAATTCTGAATTAAGAAACGGATCAGTAAAAAAATCATGCATTTCTGATAGTGCTCAATATAACAGAAAGAGAAAAATGTTCCCAATGATATCACTTCACTTGCAGGGTTAACACGTAGGCTTAGTGGCACCTGGAAAGACATCTCACAGAAGCTCCGACTTTACCATTACCGATTCATAAAGAAATTCAAGTCATGTTGGTGAGGAAACTCACAGACCTGCCAAGACTCTGGTGCAAATGGGTTTATCCAAATGATTTTTGGCAGGTGACTCAAGATAGCAGGAGAGAAAGAACAACTTGGAAGATATGCTGAAAGGGAGAGATGGGTGGAAAACAAGGCCAAAAAGACGCCAGTGATCATTTCACAATGAAAATGCTTGCCTCGGGCCACCTTCGGCAGGTCCTCCCACCCATTCCCACTCACCGAGATCCTAGGATGGCCCTGAATGGGGTGATGAGAGCACTGAAGAGGGAAAGTAAAGAAAAAACGAAGATGGCTAGTATTTTTTTTCTGATATTAAATATGGTTAATATCTGGTTAATAAGTAATTTGAGACAGCAGTTGGTAAGTGTAAGATCAAATGTGGCAAGATAACGATCTAAGGGGGGAAGAAAGTGGTGATTGTGAGGAACTTAATACTTTATTTATAATGAATTTTATTTCTGAGAAACAAAGACATTTGAGGATTCAACGTGCACAATATTGTTCTTCTAGTAATGATGGGCGAGGGGGGCGGTTTAAGAGGGGAACCTCAGCCCATCCAAATTCAGTGGGAAACCTTCAATTATTTCTGAAAAGCCTCTAGTTGGGCATCTCTCAGCATCCTTTTTCACTTCAAAAAAGTTTCCATGATGTTAAGGGTATAGTTTATGCAGAAGAATTTGTGTCTTTCAGATTTATTTTTGCAGTGTGAGGAATATGACTTCTGATGACAACTCCACTTTCAGAGAGAGGCATCTTTGTATGATAAGTCTAGCCATAAGGTTGCTAAGAGATGTGATAGTGTGTAGGTAGAACAGACATTCTATGGAGGGAGATCTAGAATATAGTTTTGTATTTCACTGGATTTCCTGCCCCGAGGGAAGGAAGGAACCTAGCCATGAACTTGGAGGAATACCTAGTGTCAGAACATATTACACCCTTTCTTTTTCTTCTTTTAAAAAACTATTTATTCTTTATGTTTGACGGAACTATTTCTCAAATCTCTGACTATGCCCTGGTAGTAGTCAAGCATGAGGAAGGTATAGAAACATCTTCTAAATACTGGGATGTCATGTAGGAATGCACCTGGCACACCCTCATTTAAAAAAAGCTGTCTCAGAAAGTCTGGCAGAGCAGAAAACTGTCTAGTTTTCATTTCACACTAAAATTTACTTCATTGCTTTGAAATCATAGGCCCATGACTGTATAATGAGTCATAATCTCTACAAACACAATGACTCAATAGAGAAGTGTTGCAAAACCTTTATCCAAAACACTGATATTCATTTCAGAGGCCATTAATGCTGTTTAACAAAGGAGCATTTGCTATCCAATTAATGAAATACTCTTAATTACTTTTCTTTAAATTTTTTAAAATTTTATTTAATGATTTGAGAGAGGAAGACAGAGAGACACACATCAATTTGTCGTTCCATTTATTTAAGCATTCATTGGTTGATTTTTGTTTTTTGTGTTTTTTTTTAATTTTTAAAAAATATTTTTATTGATTTAAGAGAGGAAGGGAGAGGAAGAGAGAGATAGAAACATCAATGATGAGAGGGAATCATTGATTGGCTGCCTCCTGCACGTTGGACCAAACCCGCAACCCAGGCATGTGCCCTTGACCAGAATCGAACCTGGGACCCTTGAGTCCACAGGCCAATGCTCTATCCACTGAGCAAAACCAGCTAGGGCAATTGGTTGATTTTTGTATGTGTCTTGACTGGAGATTGAACCGGCAACCTTGGTGTATTGGAACAACACTCTAGCCAACTGAGCTACCCGGCCAGGGCCTACTTTTCAATTCTAACACAGTTCCGGACACTCTGAACAACCATGCTCTTTCCATAGTAACTGCAAACTGGCCAATAAGAACCTTCACTACTAAAGTCCAAAGTATGACAAAACATCTCAAAAATCAATCCTCACTGCCATTGACTGGTAAAGATTCAAGAATGTACTTAAACTCAATGGAATGAAACTATCCCTGCAAATCTGTCTGCTTTCGTTTTCAAATTTGAGGACTTAGTCTGAATCAACTTTACAACCACTTCTCATCAACACATGAAAATGACAAAAATAAAAGACATTTCAAATCTATAATTAAACTGCTCTATCACCATTTTTGTTGGCATAAATTGCTGTTTTTAAAATGAGTTTTCGGTTGTTTTAATTTATATGAAAATCAATAACATGGAGTTAGTTGCTTGTGTGGACCTTATTTAGAGCTCACTTTTTAAAATGTGTGTTTTTAAAAAAAGGCATTTGTGACTTTTATGAGACAATTGGAAATTTGAACCTTGCCCAAGTATTTGACATGAAGACATTTTTTAAATTATGTTTTTAGGAGAACAGTATGTTGATTTTTAAAAAAGAACTTGTGGATTGTTTATTACATTTCATTATTGTCTTACTCATCAAACATCTGTTGACCTTCCAATTATTTTATACTGAGCCATGGCCAGGTGGTAATTATTCCACCTCTGGCTGAAGATCATGCCCAGCCCATGGACTACTTATAATTTAAGTTCATTCTTGTACACTTGCCACTGAATTCCAAGCATTTCAAACGCTAAATTACTCTTTATAAATTTAACAGAGTATATGTTAGCTGTTCTTAAGTAACCCACATGAGGTGAATATGCTATGTCAATTCTAATCTCATCGTCAAGGGCTCTGTAGTGAATGTAACCTTGGCCATAGTTCTTTTTGAATATGTTCATTTAGCTTGTTTCAAAGTAATCCATGTTTAGTGTTTTTAAAGAACCAAAACTTGACAACTCTGAGAAAAGCAATAGATACTTGGTCCTTATGCTCCTCTCAACCCAAGTACCCAAGTATCTGTCAGTGACCTCCAGCCAATGACCATAGGAACACACCTGTAATTGAACACGATGGGCTTATCACTCATTTCAGTGAGGAAATGATAAACTTAAACCATGGGAAGCTGTGGGGCATCTCAGTTAAAGAGCGTTAAATGTATTATAGCATTGGGCTTTGGTTGTGTAATTTTGGGAAAGTTTCCTGCTCTGGATTGGATGCTGTTTAAAAATGAGGACAATTCCATGACTGAGTATCTCAATAAATTGTAAATGGGCAGGGCAGACTAGAAAGATGCTAAAGCTACATGCAGTAGGAAGCAGCCCTCACCCATGTAACTGGAAGAAGAAGATATGTTTGGTATTTTGTGGCCTGGACAGTGTTCATATCTTGTCTGTGTTTGGATATGATTATGGAATGGTTTTCATTTTGCCTTGATCAATCATGGCCACTGAGTGGCCTTGTCTGATGTTGATGTTCTGTGAAATTCTTCATGTTTGACAAGTGGACACCAAGGCCTAGCAGATAGCTCTGGACTAGTTCCTAGAGGTCTGGAGTGGTTTTCCTTTCTCCCACATCTTTCTACAGAAGCAACAGCATTTAATTTTTTAGTAGTTTCATCTGACACTTACTTCCAGTTTCCTAAATACTAGTTTCTCATTTTTAATTATTTGACTTCCTACTGTAGAAATAAGCCTTTTTGATCTCATACCCATACTACTATACTCATTCTCCACATACACGCCCCTGCACCCAGCCAAAGGCCACAGGTCCTGGTTATGGACTTATGTCACCAGTTTTAGTTAAAGTAACTATAAATATTTTTGTTATTATGGCTATGTAAATATTATGCATAGCAAGGGTAGTCTATTATGATTATAGATCCCCTCTCGAAGCATCCCCTTTCCTTTGAATTTAGTTGATCAGTTGTCTCATTTTATTGCATTTGCTCAGTTATCAATAATTCTTCCCAGAAATCTCCAATGGAATTGCAAATGTTCTATTAAAATGGTTAAACATCAGGTAGCTTTCCAGCCCTCCTGGGATGCTCAGGTGGCTGTTATAACCTGGACTAGAGCTCTTGAGGCCCATGACATTATTGTCACCTACGGCTTCATTTTAGGCATCTGCGTCATCTCTCTCCTTTGCTGGATTTTCCATTTCCTGACTTTTTTTTCTTCTCTTATTCTTTTGCTTTTATTAGAGTATATCCCTTAATGGCTTTTCAAGAAAAGACACACAGAAGGACAATTTTTTGATATGCATACCTGAAAATGCCCCTCCCCACCACATCAGTTGAATGAGACTTTGGGGGAGTAAGGATTCTAAATTCAAAAGAGGTTTCCCTCAGAATATTGAAGTCACAACTCTATTTATTTCTAGGTCTCAGTGGTTGTTGTTGAGACAGCAAATGCCTACTCATTAAATGTGACCTTTTTTCCCTTTTGGGGGGCTATTAGGACCTTTGTTCTTGGTATTTTGAATACTCATGATACTATGACCAGTTGTACTGTTGTTTTTTTCTTTCTTTGCATTTATTGTTCTGGGCCTTACAGTCTGAGATTTCGGGTGCTTCTATTCTGGGAAACTTTGTAATACTATTTCTTTTATTCTGTTCTCTCTCTAGGACTCATGTAAGTTGACCACCTGCATCGAACCATTAATATTTTTAACCTCCTTTTTTCCCTATCATCTCTTTGTCTTTTTGTTTGACCTTCCGGGAGAACTCCTCAACTGCTTCTTCCTATCCTGACACCAGTTTAAAAAAATGTATGTTATCATATTTTAATTTCAGTGTGGTCTTTCTTATTGTCTGAAAGCTCCCATTTTTAGAAAATTGTTTATTTTGTGGGCACATTAACCTCTCTTGTCCCAGACTCTAAGAATGTCAATTATAGATTTATATGATATTTTCTACTCTTCTTTGTGTTGCCTCTATTTTTTTCAAGTCCTTTATTTATGTTTCTTTAATCTCTAGCATTATGTTAAAGTCTTTCTCAAATGCCTGCCCTCCTTGACAGTTATCTTATACTTGAAAGTGAGGTATTGGAAGCTCATATATTTAGATTGGGCTTATGACTAGGTGTTTTGTTGTTGATATCTGGCAGGAGCAGGGCGAGCTCTTTGGGGTGGGGGATGGGGGAGGGACACTAAAAGTTTCACTGCTAATAGGTTTTTCTCTTCCTGTGTTGAGTTATTCCACTCATCTTCTGCCTGAGAGAATAAACAAGCAACTATCCAACTTATTTGAATTTGGTCTCTATTCATTTTGCTTTTAATATCAAAAAGAACAGTTGTCTTTTCAACTACATAACGTATTGTATATTCAAGATTGCATACTAATTCCTTTAATGTTAGTGGAAGAACAGAATTCTTAGTTTAAGAAAAAGTATAAGAAAGGATAAAAGGTCATACTAACTAATAACTAGGGTGAAGGTGTTAATCAAATGTTGAATCTATCAGGATAAATTTTTACAAACAACTTCTGTGGGTGTCACAAATGTTGCCTGCAAATGTCGGTTCTTTCTGTGGTTAGTGACATCAGTTGATTGAAAAACAAGATGCAAGGGCATACAGATGCCTGTTTTAACAAGTAGAGGCAGCGTGGCTTGTGGAAGGTCTCACTTTGCAAATGTTACATGTTCTTGGGAAGCCAGACAGAGAACAAGTTTAGACTTGAGAAGAATGAATGTCAATGAGGCTAAGGAGAAATATTTTGGGATTTTTTTTCCCCTTGCCCTGAGAAAGAATATTTTCTACATAACAAAAGGGAAAAATGTACATTGGTCCAGTGATTTAGCATTTTATTATAAGTTTTATTCAATGCTTAAAATGATCTCCAATGGTCTCTTCCACTTCCAGGGAATCATTCGCCACCCACTCACTGATGATAGTCAAATAGGCCAATATTCTGCCTTTTCTTCTAATTTTCTAACACATTCCAAAAAATTTTCCTGAGTTATCTCAAATTCAACAAATCCAAAATTAATCAAATTGTCTAGCTACTAAGCCTCTTTTTTTCTAAATTCCTTACTTTAATTATTTTTTTTACCATCTGTTCAGTCACCTAAACTAAAAATTGTAGTCATAGTCCACTACCAGCACCGTTCTTGCACCAGCAACCAATAACTATTTCTAAAATAAATGAAAAGGATGGATTTTCAATGCTTCCTATTCATCTCCCTCTCACCAGTGGGTCAGTAAGTTCTATTCACTCTGCTTCAAATCCCCTCTCAAAGCATCCCCTACCCTGGCCTGCACTGTTCACGCTCTTTTAACCACCTAAACCTTTTGCATCCCTCCAGCAAAGGTTTGATCATATTTTAACTTGGTTCAAGAATATTTAGTTTCTCTTTTTTTTTTATTTGCAAAACAAAATTCCAACTTCTCCAGACTCCCCACAATTAGTACACTCCGCTCTTGCCACATCCCTGACTCCTTGACTGAAACCTCCTCTAACACCACACTTTCCCCTATTTGATCACACTGTCATTTCATGCTCCGATATCTTCAATCATATGTCCTATGCTGGAGTGTTTCTTCCCTTCCTTGTCTGGCATGCTCACATCCCGATCATCCTTTAGCTCCTAATTCAAACACCTCCCAGGCTTCTAATCGGAACTCAAGCTTTACTCCTCAAAGCTTTTATGGCTCTGTTTATTCATACTTCTGCTCTAGCTTTCAACATAGTCTAAGCTGTATTTTAATAATTTGTTCATGTGCCTGCCTCTCTCCAAAGTTCTAACAAGCCCTATTCCCAGCGACTATATACAGGAAATGATATAGAAAGTTTTCAGAACTGGCATTGAATTAAAGCCATGTATACATTTATTATTGAGAGTCACACATATTTCAGGAGTTAAAAAGAAAATTGAACCAGAAAGTCTTTTGTATTGAAAGAGGGTGAAAAGTATTAAAACAATGTGATTCATGATGTGATATGGACTCGTATTATGACTGCATCAGGTCACTTAAAAATCCGATTTCTCCTAGAGAATCCTAGCCACCATGCCTCACACTGCTCCTTCCCTTTTCTTTCGGGCTCTTCCCACCACAGGCAGCTTGGGGAGGACTTAGACCTGTGGCATTCATTCTTGTTCTTTAGGCACTAGGTTTGAGTTTCCCCATCTTGCGTTCCAGGTGTCCTGGTGTAGTTCTAAGAACTCCAGTGCCTCAGATGAGATAACACAATGCCTGTGGGAGGAAGCATTCCAGCTCCTTTTGCAGAGCTTTCATTTCCTTCCAGTGCCTCTGAGAAGGGAGCCTGTCTGGAATGCAGGGCCCTCTGCCAAGTTGCTGTGTCCTCCCTGCTTAGAGAAGGGGGATTGGAAAGGAGGAAGCAGGGTGCTCTGGGTTCCTCTGCAAATCCCCAGGTTCCCTCCCACCCCCATCATCACATACAATGCGCCAACTTTGGGGCCAGCGTGGTGAGAACTTGCAGAATCTGAATTTTAATACATTAAATATGGTGAAGACTCCTTGTTAGTTCAGAGAAAGCCACTTTGCAGGTTGGCTTTATTTTAGTGAGGGGGGCATTTTATCCACTTAGAGGGAAATTATCAGAGAGTAAAGAAGCCAAGTATCTCTACCTCAAACTGATAGCAGACGTGCATATAAGAAAGTATTAATTACACTTACCTATGCAATGGTAATAGACTCTGCCCCAGCAAAGGAATATATTTTTTAAGTTACTCATTATTAAAAAATTATAAATATATGCTAATTAGAAGTGTAAAGACCCATGTGTAATCTTTGCCAGGTTCAACAATGATTAACTTACAGCCAGTCTTATTTCATCTATACACCACCCCCATGCTCCCAGATTATGTTGAAGAAATTCAAACACCATATTATTTCACTCGTAAGTATTTTTAAGTATCACCTGGGAATCTTATTAGCAGTATTGTTCAAACAAGGTACCTTTATAATAAGCTTCTCATCTTTCCACAGAATCTATATTCTGTTCCCTTGAACCTTGAAGTCTATGGGCACTGAAGTGTGAAACTTACATGGAGGATGGGGTTGTGTGAGTTAGCGCCATCCCCGTGATTAACCTATTCTGTACACAATGGCACCCAGGGTGCGGAACGCCCCTCCTTTGGTTACCTAGTAACTTCACACTGGTCAACAAGAAGCTGAATAAATTATTATGTTTCGAGAAAGTGCTTGGCTAGCTGACTTGGATCACCTCCTAGATTTTAGGAGAAATAACCATTGCCAAGTTTGAATTTGCTAAACCTTTAGGCTTTGCTGGCAGGAAAGAAGCATTCCCCTCTTGGAGCATATAATGGATACAGAAGATATGGGCTCCGGTAAACTCGGCCAAATATTGAAGCAGATTTGGAGACAGAACCTGATGCTGAAGCAGGCACTCCTGGGCCATGACCACGGTGAAGGGGCCGGTGGGGCCACGTGGACAGCCACAGTGGTCTTTCTGGGTCAAGAGCTCGGTGGGGCCCTTCAGCAGCTCTTGGAGCACACAGCAGGCACACTGCGCTCCACCTGCCAGCAGCTGTGTGTCCTGCTGGACAAGGAGAATCAATGTACCTGGAGACAAGGCAAGTATTTATTTTATTCGTTATTTCTGAAAGAAATATTGGTTGGGTAGCCACTCTGAGAGGGGTTAAGGGGCATACAAAGAAGGCTAAGATAGAGTCTCTGTCCACAAGGGACACACAACGTAATAGGGGCAGTAAGACTAGACAACCCCCAAAATGCAAGGAAATATGAGGCCAGTTCCATTAGAAACATACAAATAAAATGTGTTAAGGCTACAGAAGCAGGTGAGGTCCCATTTTTAGAGCGAGGATTTGGGAATTTCGCTAAAGAAATGTTATATTTAAACTGAAGCCTAAGGAACAGAAACTGGGAATCTTGAAGGAGCATTCCAGGCAGCCCTTGCCAGTTTGGCTCAGTGAATAGAACATCAGCCAGTGGACCGAGGGTTTGATTCCAGTCAGGGGCACGTATCACTGTTGCAGGCTCCTCCTGGGCCCAGGCTCTGATCAGGACGTGTGCAGGGTGCAACCAATCAATGGTTCTCTCACAGCAATGTTTCTCTCTGTCTTTCCCTCTCTCTTCCACTCTCTCTCTCTCTCAAAAAAAAAAAAAAAAATCAATGGAAAAATATCCTCAGGTTAAAATTAAAAAATAAATACAAATTTTAAAAAAGTACATCATTTTAAATTAAAAAAAGAAAGAAAGAAAGAGCATTCCAGGCAGAGATATTATCAGCAGGATCCAAGACTTAGAAGTAAGAAAATATAGGCTTACTTTGAGGCAGAACAAGCCGTTTTTCTACATTGGAATGTGATATTCTATTTTTAGACTTATTTGAGTTTGAACCTTTAGTGAAAAAAATTGGAAAGGCTAGGGTGATCTGGGTTATGAAATTGGATTTCCCCCTGCCCCTTTGTGTTCAAATTATTGGGAATAGGCCCAGTTATGGATGCTGAGAAGTATAGTACAGCAGGAAGGATGAATATGACCTCAGGTAACAATTACTCTAGATTAGAAGACGGAGGCATCATGAAATCCAATGCTAAATCATATGGTGTCAAGGCAAGTGGGCAGGTCTTATCACTCAGGAATCTAGGGCCAATAATGTTCAGTCTGAAGGGCAATGGTGGGCATCTGAAAAAATATATCCAAAGACAACTGACCCAGAGGCTATCAGCTGGAACTCAGAGCCAGGATTCAAATCTCTGCAGAGAACTCAATGTGCTCTTAGGCAACATATTAAGTTGAATTGTTATTCATAGAAAATGATAAGGACTCAGCTATCAGAACAGATATTCAAAATAAACACGCGATCTCAGTTACAAGACAAAAAATCAGTTGTCAGAACTGGATCCCAAAGTTAAGTCCAGACTAGTAAAAGGATGATTTATCTATGATTCTAAAAACACGGAGCTATGGGGTCTTACATATCAGATTCCATACTTCAGAATTGAATTCTGAAGACTGGAGAGTTACTAAGACTGTAAGAAGGCGTCAGGTGAGCCCGCTATGAGGAGAGGAGAAATGAAAAGGAGTATGGTAAGAAATGGGGATCCATGATGAGGGTATACACTAGAGTGAAGAGGCTTGACTTTCTTTAATGGTGTTTTAATAGCCACCGCGGCTTCCAATCAGAGAATCAGTATAATTACAGCTATCCTTTGAAAAACTAATTTGAAAATTGCCAAGGATCACAAGCTCAGCAGGAGAAATAGTGTCAACCTAATCCAGCTCTCGTAAAAGCAAACAAAATACTCAATATAGCATCCACACCCACAGAAATAATGTTGCTATGGTATACCTCTACCCAAGTCTCATCTAGAGTGTTCGCTAAATTTTAGGCAAATAATTATAAATGGATAATTGATGGGCTATAGTACATTCAAAGGAGAAAGAATAAGTCTCAAAATCTTACCTAATAAGGCATGGCTAAGGGAGATATTGACCTCACTTGAACAGTCTATGGGGAGGTTAGAATATATGTCCTCCAATATTCAAAGAATTTTCACAACAAAAAGGATTTGATTTACTACTAGATTAAAAGCAATTTGTCCCCCATTCCTAGATGTGTTAGGAGAATGACAGTCGTACAAATGACTTCTTCAGGAGAGAGATTGGCTTAATGCCCAGTAGGGGCCTTGGTAGGGTTTCTAAGGTTATCTTGCCGTAACTCATTACATGTCAGGGGAGAAACATAATTTGGTTTCGTTTTGCATTTCTTTTTATGTGTCTCTCTGTGTGTATGTGTGCGTAGAAATCATTACTTTCATAGACTGCCTCACGAAAATAAATGAATATTTGGGGAGCACTGCTGCACTTCTAAAGGAAGAAGGAAAGCAGATGTGTAAGTTATGCGGCGTGCATGATGAGTGTACTCCACTGCGGACAATGTCTGCCATTCAGGATATCAAAGCAACAGACATTGCTGCAAGAGGGGAACAAAATGTCATAGAAACAGCCACTGTTTCTCCCACAAGTGGGGAGGAAAGTCATGACACGCACCAGGATGGATTAAGGAAAAATAAAGCACACATGAGTTTGGAATCAGCGGAAAAAGAAAACAATACATCAGTGAATGGAGATGTCACAGGGCAAGAAGAGTCTCAGAACGAAATGTTCCCAGATAATACAAAAAATGGAGTTTATAAACAAATGGCACACGTGACTGCTGAAGACACGAATGGCAGCAGGGAAGAGACACATGACATCACCCAGACAACAGAAAGAGAAATTCAAGAGAGCTCAGAAAACCAAAGAGAAGAGACTACCACAGCCCCAGTAACATGCGATACGGCCAATAAATGCACAAATGGTCTTCTTCCCAATGATTCAAAGAGTCTAAAGCAAAAAGACAACATAATGGAAAAGGAGTAAGTAAACGTAACCAATGGGAGAGACGCTTATCTATGCCTACTCATATGTGTTTCTGTAGTTAGCAGTCATAGCATGCATACATGAATAAAATTTTATATTTACATTTAATATCTCCAAAAGATATTGCAAATCAGTAATTCAGTTTAAATTACTTCTATGAAAATTTGTACGGCTGCTATTACTAATATTGTTTGTTTCTTATAGCTTTCGGAGACAAACATGAGACAAACATATTAAATACTTTTTAAAGAAGGAAGAAATTGATGATATGAGAAAGTAGTTAAACTGTATCATTATCCAGAATGGGGACACTTTATAATCACTATTTTTTTCAATTATAATAAGAAAAAATTAGAAGGCTGCAAAGTGTTCAAAATTTGGGAGAGAATTTCCCAACCTCAGGTTTATTTATTTACATTCCTCAGTAAATTCTCAGGTTTATTTTATACTATCTAATAAAAGAGTAATATGCAAATTAACCATCACTCTGCAACAAAGATGGTGGCGCCCATAGCAGCTGGGCAGGATGCTGGCGGCATCACCCTGGCAATGTGAGCCCAGCAGGAAAGCGGGCACGCAGACAGCATCCAGCAGGGCCTACTGGGGGGTTGCCGAGGCCACCTGCGAGCATGCAAGGGGGGCCCGCAGGCAGCACCCAGCAGGGCCTGCTGTGCTGTTGCCGCGGCGACCCGGGGAGCAGGCAATCGGGGCCAGAGGCAGCACCTAGCAGGGCCTGCTTGCCCATCCCCATGGTGTAGAGCAGGCAGGCCCTGCAGAGAGCAGAGAACCACAGGGAGTGGGCCCAAGCCGTCAGTAGCACATCCTCTGAGGGCTCCCGAATTGGAGAGGGTGCAGGTCGTGCTGAGGGACCTCCCCACCTGCCCTCCAGGGCCTCTAGTTTATAAATAACCATGAATTCCTTGTCATCAGAGCTCTAGAGGGATCAGGGAAGAGCTTTGGGAGGTTCTTAAACCTGAATGCATATTTTCATACCAATTAAATCTCGTTGGTCCAGAGCTTCCATAAAACTCTCAAAGAAACGGTGACTTCAAAAAGTGTATAAGACTGATCTTTTTTTGTGAAGTATCTCCCCAATACAAGTAGGTAATTACCCCTATTTGTTCAAATAAAATACTCACAAGCTATATTTTTTCAGCAAAAATAACACCCTTAGAAGGCAATGTGGAATATGAAAAAAATATATATATATCATTGGTTTGTGAGTCAGACAGACTTACATTTTACCTCCTGTTTTATTACAAACTAGTTCTGTGACCCTGGGCAATGTGCTTCATTACTGATCCCTCTTTGTAGGAAATTATATCTATTTTCTGGGATTACTCAAATAAGAAAATCATGTGAAGGTCCTAGTCCCATGTTACTTTGCAGAGGTTCACGCTAAGCTAAATGTTAGTGTGTTCATTTATTTCACCTCAACAACCCTCACTTTCTCCTTCACATGATCAACCTTCACTTGTCCCCTCGCTGCCACCAGGTGTGATGCTCTTTCAGATGCAAGGTACCATTTCAGGACAACAGCACAAATGAGTCGGTGATCGCAGGCAAGTCATTCTGCTCGCTTTGACTTTAGTCATCTCATTTATCAAATAAGAGGTTGAGCTAGTTTTGCTGTGAGGATGCTGTAGGTCTGAAAAATCTAATAAATTCTATAGGCATTCCAGAAGGACATTCAGTGCATGAAAGACCCCCATGGTTCGAAAGGATTAGCACCCCCGCAAAACAACTGTTGAAATAGCTGCCCATTTCACTTGAGAAAAACATTAACACTTGAGGATCCTCACATTCAGAAATGACTCAAAGCATCCGCTGATGAGTCATTGCTGCATTACTCCCTCTCACACGCCTTTAGGTGTTTTCTAGTGGCTGGTTTCCTCTTTGTGGCCTACAAACCAATTGTGCTTGGCTTGCATTTTTAAGAAGATGACTATTCATTGCAATCTCTCAGGCTACAGAGGCCCACTTGACACATAAAAGATGAGTGTTATTAAAAAAAAAACACCTATCACAGAATCTGTTGTGATTCCTCTTGAATAGTTTCTTTTTTGGGGGAAAAAAGTCTATTTTTTCTAGTGTAGTTGTCCTCCTATATACAGACCGAAAGGAAAACAAAACTGGAACAAACCCATTGATTATTTTCGAGGCTGGACCTTATCTCTTTGACTAGGGTTAGGGTGAATGAAAGCACTTACAGGTCGCCTCACCTTACTTCATCTGGGGCACAGAAGAGAGTCATTCTTGGAGTCATTCTTCTTGAAGTCATTCTTGAAGCCTGGGTCATTATATCCTACTAGACAATGTTTCTCATTTTCTGAATTACCATAATCACCACCATCAGAGAATACTTCTACATACCATTGGGCTGGGTAATTTTCTTCTACTTCTATGGGCTCAGGATTATAAATACAAATAAATAACCCTCTCTGCAATTTCAACATATATTTTTAGACGTCTATGTTCAAGTACACTATAAAATTTAAGTTACTAATAACTGAAAAATAGTTAAGACCTGGTAATTCTAAAACTGATTATTTTTAATTAAATTTATTGGGGTGACATTGGTCAACATGAGCATATAGGTTTCAGGTGTGGGTTTCTCTTAAACCTGATTATTAATGTTATATTTTATATAGCTCCTCTGATTTCTCTAAATATATTTCAGTTTTATTTCATTTAATCTTTATACTATTGTGAATGAGATATTAGTTTCAGTATGTAAGGCATAAAAATCTCAGGACTTTAGAATGATTTGAGGAAATATGATATTATATTAGAAAGTTTGAGCTTTTGTGTTAAAGGTGAATGGATTAAATTATTGATTCTATAGCTTACCATCAGTGTAATCTTCAGAAAGTTAAAATTTTTAGACCTCACTTTCCTTATCTGTAAAACTAGAGGCCTGGTGCATGGATTCATGTATGGGTGGGGTCCCTCTTCCTGGCCAGCAATTGGGCCAGTTGGGCCGATGGGGGCCGGTTGGCCACAGGGAGGGACTGTGGGAGGTTGGCCAGCTGTGGGAGGTTGGCTGTGGGAGCACACAGATCACCAGGGGGCAGCTCCTGCATTGAGCATCTGCCTCCTGGTGGTCAGTGCATGTCATAGCTACTGGCTGGTTGTCCAGTTGTAAGGGTCACTTAGGCTTTTATATAGAGAGAGGGTGATGATATACCTACCTGACCTCATAGTGTGAGGATTAAATGAAATAATGTATAGCCTAATTCCTAGCCCATAGAAAAAGATAATAATTAGCAATTTTAATAGTAATTATTGATGTTTAAGGTCAAACAGAAAGTGACTGATCTCAAATTTGAATTTGAGTCTATAAGACTCTAAAATATTTGGCAAAGGTGATGGTTTAAAGCAAGAGTAACACACATAGTTAAACTTTCTGTTAAAATATGCTTTCGGATTGATTCTTTGAGGATTTTAAATATTCTATTTCTGTTTCTAATTACCTTGATTAGTCATAAATTCACAGTACGTTTGTACCTCTCTCAGTTTTTCTAAAAAATGGAATTAACATCATAAGGTGATCTAATATGTTTAGACAATTCCAATACCAGATATACATTTACTCCCCCCAAAAGTTAAGAAACTACTCAGGTGTTAGTATTTGGTTTATCAAGAAACTTCAGCAATCTTCAGATTCATATTGGGACATGAACAAAACCGAGGGATGAATCAATCATTTAAATAATAACACCAATGAAAATAGTAACAATAATAATAAGTAACATATGTAATACTATGTTCTAAGTACAGATTAAAAATACTTTTATTGATTTTTAGAGAGAGAGGAAGGGAGAGAGGGAGAGAGAAAGAAACATCTATGTGAGAGTGAAAATTCGATCGGCTGCCTCCAGCACACCCCCCTACTGAGAATCCAAAGGGCAACCTTTCGGTGCTTGGGATGATGCCCAACCAACTGAGTCACACTGGCCAGGGCTAGGCATAACTTTTTAATTACTTAACCTATAGTAGTTCATTTAATCTTCACAGCCTTCCTATGAAATCAGTTATTATTTTAATACCATGCTATAGTTGAGGAAACTGAGGCACAGAGAGTAAATTGTTGAGTATATTGCCCAAGGTCACAGCATCAGTAAGTTGGAGAACTGCGATTCACAAAAGAAAATGTGACCCTAGAGCCCAGGCTCTTATATATGTACCCATACAATTCATAAATCAAATATTTGCAAAAACTATGTCCTTTCTCATCCCTGCAGGTATCTCGATGTGCTAAGTGATGATAGGGGCCCTCAAGTGTCTTGTTACATCACAGCGCCTTCATACCTTCTACAACATCTAGAATGCCGAATAATTAACAGCATGAGTTCTTTGATAGTGAGTGATAATGAAGAGTTGGTCAGCAATGTCATCACTGTTGAGTGCTCAGATATGGAAATGAGAATTCCATTTCCAATATGCATTGCAATTCCATTTACCGCATGTTACAGGGGAAATTACAAAGACATCATGGTGAAAATGTCTGACAGAAATCTTCAGTCAAGTTACCTAACCCCAAGTTCCCTGGATGGAATGAGAGGAAATTATAAGGTTGGTAAATCATTGGCTACATCTACACTTGCTGTTTGATTCCTTCTCTAAATATTGCTTACACTACCAGATTGTAGTATAGATATAATTACTCATTAGTAACAAATGGAAGGGCTCATAGATTTATTCTAGTGCATTCACCTTTTTTTTTTTTTTTGCCACAAAGAGCAGAAAGAACAGAAATTACACATGCTAGGAGTTAAAATTATAATTTTTCCATGGTACGCTTTATTGTATAATTCTGAGGATCTCTAAAGTCACAAAGATCAAAGAACAGAAATTACTGGCCAAATTGAGGGATGGAGAACTTGGGTCTAGGACACAGCAAATGTTTTTACGTGGTTAACAAAACCAACACCATGGCTTAATTAACTTCATATCTTTGTCAGATTAGCTTTAGACTAACATTTTTAAAAATATATATTTTTATTGATTTCAGAAAGGAAGGGAAAGGCAACAAGAGAGAGAAATATTAATGATGAGAGAGAATCATTGATCAGCTGCCTCCTACATGCCCCACACTGGGAGTCAAGCCCACAACCTGGGCATGTGCCCCTACCGGGAACCAAACTGTGACTTCCTGGTTCATAGGTCGACATTCAACCACTTAGTCATGCCAGCCAGGCTTTAGACTAACGTTTTCACTGTGACGGATCTCTGCAAAATTTAAGAATGTTAGAGTCCCCAGATGATAGTAGCTTTATTATTATCAGTCATGGGTTGGAAAATTATGTTAAAATGAACACCTGTGCATGTGTGTGTATGCTTTGAGATAATTTTTAGTCTATAAATTGTGTTTAGTTCATATATGAAGGACAGTATATGTGGTTGTTAGGATGTGGATTGTGAAGGATTCAAATGTGGTTCATATACTTTCTTGCTATGTGAACTTTGGTAAATTATGTAACCTTGCTATGACTCAATTTCTTCATCTGGAAAATGAACAAATAATAACATCTACCTGAGAGGGTCATAAGGACAAAATGAAAAACTATTGCACACTTAAAAAGATAAAAGGAAGCCTAAAACACATGCTAGCAGTTAAAAATGATCTTTTTCCCCCCCATCGTACACTTTACTGTATAATTCTATGGCCACAAATCCATGCATTTTGAAGAAAGAATATTCACAATTACTAAACTTAGCATAGATTTGATGGGAACAAAAATTTAAGAAACTTCTGTGGGCCAGTGAACTTACTTTGAAACAATTTAAATATTTGTCTTTTTTTGCTTTATGTAAATTGTCATTTGAAGAGGAGGGCAGGGCATAAATGTGAAAACATTCTGTGTATACAAGAAATTCTTTGTAACACATCTCTACTTTTTCTGGTTTGGTCTTTTCTGATTTACAAATAAGGATATCCAGTTAAATATGAAAGCTAAGCCTGTTCTCATTATTTACTCCAACTTATGCAACTAATACATGTTATATTTCGTCTAGGAAGCCTGTAAGTATAACAGCTCTTGATTTGGGCTTTTTAATCTTGGCCATTCTGCCTGACATAAAAGCAAAAAGTGCTCAGGTACATGTGGTTTTCACAAAGTAGGTACACAAGATGTTTAGCAAATGAATAATCAGCCCTAACCGGTTTGGCCTGCAGACTGAAAAGTCACAGGTTTGATTCTGGGCAAGGGCATGTACCTTGGTTGTGGGCACATCCCCAGTAGGAGGTGTGCAGGAGGCAGATGATTGATGTTTCTCTCTCATCGATGTTTCTAACTCTCTATCCTTCTCTCTTCCTTTCTGTAAAAAAAATCAATAAAATATATTTAAAAAATGAATAATCAGAGAGAGAGAGAGAGAGAGAGAGAACACCATTGTCTACTGGAAAAAAATAAAAGCATATACTTTTCTCTTTAGAATATTCTAGTACTAGTTATCTCTATTTTTAGCTCAAGACAATTTAAGCTCTGGATTCCTTCCAAATGTTCATGTGGTTCATATGACATTTAAGAATTCTAACTCCAGAGTCAGATGAACCGCCATCAGAGCTCTGTTCATGACACTCCCTTGATCAACAACCCTTCCTGTTTCCTAACATCTGCCAGATGTGCCTGAGATACAGGCCAACCACCACTGGTTCCCAGAACACTTTCTTACCTTTCACCATATTCCCTCCAGCCAATTAGGGACATTCACCATGCCCTGAATTTTCCCAGCGACGGAGTCATGCAGTGATATTGTGAAATATTTTCCTTAGTCAGTTTTCAAATGATAGATTAGTTTGCATTGTGATTGTCCCTGAAATGTTTGTGTGTCTGCCTGATTATCCACTCACACCAGGGCGGAGCTCGGCTGGTGCTCAGGAAAGCATGAATAGATCAAATTGCTTCTAAGTCTTCCTTCTCATTCTAAGCGCCGGAGATTATATGAGTAGATAATTCTGTTTTCATTTATGTACAGTTTCTTTTATGTGATAAAAAAGGCTTGAAATTTAAATATCACTATATAAAAATGAAACACAAATGTCCTTCTTTGTAGTTAACTGCTCCTACTGCATGGAGGACAGAAGTAGAGAAAATAACTTTACTAGGAGATTGAGTTGTCAGAAGGAAGAATTTGCTGACGGTACAGGTGCTATCGTGTGTACGGAAAGTACCCAATGAAATTTCAGTCCTAAAGCAGGGTTGAATCTTCTGGATAAAAGCCAATATTTAAAGTCCATTCTGGTGAACTTAAGGAGGATGGGATTCCAGAATTAATTAATTGTTAAAAATCTGAATGTGATTGCTCATGGCACATATACATTTTCTCTTTGGGATTTATTTTAAATTAAAAAATAAACTGACATCTTCTCTTTTCTGTTATGTAGCTCAAAACTGAGAAATTCCTGGTTGCCTATGTTCAGTTCTGGGCGAGTCCAGGGACAGCATGTAGATTTTTTTCACAGCCACAGAGCGTGTCAGAACAGTGCTGTGCTAACGTCCTTGTCCTACTGTCCTTCAATCACACAGGGGACCTGTGCTGAAGTGAAAGTTTACAAGTTGGGTATCTTCTCTGTCGTGTCCTGTTTAAAGAAAGAGTCCTTCACAGTAACAAAGAAAGGCCTCACTCTCAAGCCAAGCATGGATTCGCGGATATCCCTGCATTACCCTCCGGGAGTTTTCGGCTCACCCGTGCTTGTGCAATTAAAGGTAAATATTAATAACTGGTGATTTCCTTCTTATAGATTGTGTGAGTCATCAAACCTGGTCCTAAAAGATGAAGAAGATCAAAATATTTAATAAAACAGTAAATGAATTCTTCTCTGATACTTTTAACCACCTAACATACAGTGCTTTTAGTAATAAAATGATGATTTGGAGCATACTGAATCTCACTGCAAAATGAATCTCCACTTTATTTGAAAGATTTTTTCTAGCTGGTTTTTGTATTGTTTTGTTTGTGATGGTTATGAACAAAAATATATGTTGAGTATGATAGGATTGATGCCAGGCACTGGACATTCATATGATTCAAGATTTCCACCTCAGAAGCAAAAAAGAGGCTAATCCATTAAAATATTTATGATTTTGAAAGTCTGGTTATATGTAATTATAAAAAAGTTGTTCTTGGGAAGACTGTTTTAGACTGTTAAAGAATTCAATATATACAAAGGTGAGCAATGTTATATCAATGTATATTTTAGAACATGCATTTCCTCAGTTTTCCCTGTACTTCTGGCCTCAACTCTTTCCCAGGTGCTTCTGTTTCTCCCAGTTGTTACCACAAAAGGTAAGCAAAGAAGAAAAGTTTTAAATAAAAGATATTATGAATAATTAATTTTATAAATAGTTTTCATAAACTTTGAAATTTTGGAATTATGCTAGCTATTTTTATTATTAGCTAAAGCAGTTTTTTCTTATGTGAGAGAAAACACTTAAGTAAATATAGTCTTGTGTCTCTAGTTTCTAAGGATCACTTGATCTAACAATAGTTTTAATTAGAAATTACGTAAAATGCTTATTTTGTTTTCTAGGTCATTTTGTTGCCTACAATTAAGAGTGTTTCTCGGTTATTTATAAAAAAGGACAGGGAAACTAGATTTCACAAAGACTTTTTAAAAAGGGACTAAATGTTGTGCTTTTTTATAAATTAATGCAGTTGATTCAGCCAAGAATGTATAGAGAGATATATTAAAACTACATTCCTTCAAAGTTTCAGAAAACTGGTTTATAAATATGCTGATACTTTACATCTTTTGCTAATTAAATATAGGAATATATATGTACACAAGGTGTCCCCCCAAATGTATACACACTTTGAATGATTATAAAGTGTTCATTAACATACTAGAGGCCCGGTGCATGAATTCGTGCATGGGTGGGGTCCTGCTGGCCCACCCCAATCGGGGCTGATTGGGCCGGGCTGGCTGGGCTGGAGGGCTGGAGGGGTCGTGGGCCGTTGGCCAGCCGGCCCCATCCCCGGTCGAACTCCCGGTCAAGGGGACAATTTGATTTTAGCCTTTTTTATATAGGATAGTTCATTTTCAAAATTTAAAATCATCTACAGAAAGGAATAATTTTTTTGTCAGTGCCTGTTTTCAAACTGATGACCGTTCTGGTCCAGGCACTGCTGATAAAGTGAAGCAATGGAATCACAAACATCAGGAATCACTTCACTTGGTATTTGTGTGCCCTCAGTTTGTGGGCTTTTGCTGGGTTTGTACCATAAACTTTACCTTTTATGTATCCCCATAAAAAAAAGTCTAAGGGCACTTTAGGATAAATTTTCTTTGTTCAAAACTTAGTCTGGCTTCACCCATTATTTCAAATCAGTTAAACCTGAAAAGGAGTGAAAATTGAGTTATCAGCTGTTAAAGTGTGTATATATTTTTTGGGGGACAACCTATATATATATATTTTTGTTTGTTTATTTGTTTAGATCCAACCAGTTGACCCATCTCTGGTGGCATATTTAAAAACACAGCAAGATACTTCCTACTCCGTACTATCCACCAGCCCTCTGATTCATGTGCAGCACCCATCCACACATCCTTTCCAGAAGCCAGTCATTGTATGCCTACCTTGTTCTTCACACCCTGATAAAAAAAATTTTGGGTCTGAGACAGATCATAATAGAAGAGCCACTACCACAACAAAAACGATGGTTTCTTTATACTTCAACCGGTGAGTTAGATCCTCATATCTCTAACTGACTTGATGGTAAACAAAGAAACATAAATGCTTGAAAAACGTAATCAAATGTCTTGTATTTAAATATCAGCATTAAAATATTATGAAATTTTTAATCTATAATAATAAAAGCATAATATGCTAATTAGACCTGACAACCGAATGACATTCTGGATGTCCTTCCGGACAAGCCACAGCGGTGGGGGCCAAGGCAGAAGTGGTTAGGGGCAATCAGGCAGGCAGGCAAGCAGTTAGGGGTAATCAGGCAGGCAGGCAGAGGCGGTTAGGGGCAATCAGGCAAGGCAGGCAGAGTGGTTAGGGGCAATGAGGCAGGCAGGTGAGTGGTTAGAGGCAATGAGGCAAGCAGTTAGGAGCCAGTAGTCCCGGATTGCGAGAGGGATGTCCGACTGCCGGTTTAGGCCCGATCCCATAGGCTGGGGTGAGGGACCCTCCCTCCTCCTCCTCCGTGCATGAATTTCAGGCACTGGGCCTCTAGTATAGAAATAAAATGTGGATCCATAAAGGGTAATGATTTTATGCTGTAATGGGCCCAAAAGTATGCTATACGATACAAAACAGGCAAAATTAGTCCTGACTTTCAAAGAATTTGATATGATTAATTACAAAGATGTGGTATGGTGATTTTAATTTCTGTATTTAGGAGTATTCTGTTAATATAGGGAAAAGATTAACTTGACCTTTTCCAACAAATTAAATTTGAGTCTATATTTACCATATAGGTGGCTTCCTTCCTCTCCTGATGTTTATAATTAAACAAAATCCCCACCAATAAGGACAAATATATATTGAGCTACCAGCCAGAAATAAAATTGCAAATGAAATGCTAACACTGAATAAGGTACACTGAATAACAGTACTCCTGATCTAAACTCCTGTCTTTCATTTAATACTTATTTTATCTTCTTAATGAAAAAAGTAGAAGGGAATCTTTCTATTTTTTGGTTCTAAAAAGAATTTTTTTAAAAAACAGAAGGAGAAACAATTTCAGACAGTTAATAGAAATAGCTACTATTAATTGAGAAACTAGTATGTGCCAGGTCCCTTATGTATAGTATCTCATCCAATCTCCTTACCATCTCATCTTTGTTTTATTAGTGAGAAGACTGAGATTAAGCACTTGTACAAACTAGCTATGCCTATGAAGTAGTGCAACCTAGGTGTGGGCCCAGATTGCTCTATTTGTAGTCATGGCTCCAAGTAGCCATTATTTATTTAGTTTAAATATGCAAGGCTAGAAATGGAGAAGTGGGTCGTTTGTTCTTTCCCCCTGTGTTGGCAATAGTGGAATGCTGGGTTTTGGCTGGGAGAATAAATCAAACTTTTCCTAGTGTTAGATAAGTGAGAGAGAGCATAGAAATATAGGCATAATCCAGTTATACATACTTTCATTACTTGGGATATATATGTGTATAAGCTCCATTTGCCAGAAATATGTATAACACATACTGGTATATATCCCAGTGGCAATTTCGTAAACCCATGTACCTATATGTCATAGTAAAGTAAGATTTTAAGCAGATATATCCAGAAACTTCTAATTTAAAATGTATCAGTCTAATAGATTAAGACATTCCCTTTTAAATATTCCCTAAAATACATATATAACATATATTTATCTATTTTAAACATAAGAACTTGTCCATAAAAATTGATTCTGACTAGTAATTTGTTGCTAGAGTATTTATACCATCTGTAGAGTACACAGCAAAGGATTAATAAAAATAATTTGTGACTGACATGTACTTTACATCATAAAACAAAGCAATACCATTTTCCAGAAATATGATAGAAGTAATAGTTTGCCTGTCCCCTATTATCTGATTTCCACATACCAATGAAAATATACATTTATCTCTGTAATACACATATATCATTTTTGGAAGTGATTAGATCAATGTTTCTTTGCCCGTCCTTGGTTATATTTCCATATCCCTCAGGAATAATAGAACAGAATGTAGAGAGAAATTGGAGGTAGCCTGTTGCATTGTCAAAAATGAAATTCCCACAAGCATACAGATAAAGATAGAGGCAATAAGAGCCCTAATAAAAATGCATGCTGAGCGTGGCACCTTTCATACACTCGGTTCATTCAAAGCAGTGGAAATCCAGTTAGCATAGGTAAGAGAAGGCTACACATCGGTCCAGAGGAATTATACTCAGTAAAAAATGGCTAAACACCGAAAATTGGTTTAAAAATTATGCACATGGATCTGCCATCCAAATCTGAGAAAGAGATTCAAATGGCTATTGAATTGAAAGTGAGTAGGCAAATACTCATTCAAAGATAAAAACACAAAATCCTACTTGGTGTCTTAAGAGGAGAAAAAAAATACCAATCAATACCAAGATTTTAAAAGAAGAACAAAACAAACAAACAAAAACAGAAACGAAGAAAAAGCATCATCCTGGCTTTCACAGAGCGAGAATTATAGTTACCTGAAGAATACCAGAGGATTCTATTTTGTATGTTTAGTAGTATCCAGGAAGCAAAATTTCCAAGAAACAGACATAGGAATAGACCAGGAGTAGATGAAAGGACAACAGGATGAAATATAAGATAATATTGAATGTAAACTATAATTAAAAATAAAATAAAAAAGAAAGAACAACAGGCTGAGATACAAAGATGATAAACTGAGATGAAAAGGGACAAAGTATGATAAGAAGTCATTTGAAGTGATGTAAACTAATAATTAAAGGTACAATCAAAGAAGATATCCAAGCAGCCCCAAAAGGATTAATCAAAGGATTAATCAGTTTTCTGATTCTGATTAAAACCTTGAGTTAGAAAGTACTGAATGATTACTAGGCAAAATTTATGAAAAAGAAAAGAGATAACATGGAAAACTGAAATGTCTGTTTAAATAAAATATAATTCTATCAGCATCCATTCAGCAGAGACACTTAATGAAAGAAGGCACAAAATCAGTGTAGCCTCAGCCTCATTCATTGTCACACTAAAAACCAAGGGGAATAAATGGAATAAAATTTTCAAAATTTTGAAGGGAAGATGTGGAATCAGGGCTATCACCAACAAAGGAGTTTTCCCCTTTTTTAAAATATAAGGGCTCATAATAATGTACTACTCACATATTCTTAACAAAATAAATAAATAAAATTAATGAACTGACTTGATTAAGTAAAATGTAAGAGATTTTTTAAAAAAATCTGGTATTGAATATAAAGCTAAAAGCAAAGTGAAAAAGAAAAAAGGAAAAGTTCTTATAGTAAAGAGATAACAAAGAAAAAAAGAAAGTAGCACAGTGACATTAAAAAGTTGATGTAAATACAATAATCAATTATCCTATCTAATAAAAGAGAAACATGGTAATTGGCGTACGACCACTACCCTTCCCATTGGCTAATCAGCAAGATATGCAAATTAACTGTCAGCCAAGATGGCAGCCGGCAGCCAGGCAGCTTGAAACTAACATGAGGCTTGCTTGCTTCAATGACGAAGGACTCCAACGTTCCCCGCCTGCCGCTGCAGGCCTCTGAGCTGCAACCAACTATGTAACAAACATAGAAGCTAAACAAAACCCCAGAAACCTGCCGGGCTTCAGCCAGCAGGATCGCAACATTGTAACCAGAGGCCAGAAACCTACTTTCAGCAGCGGAGGCCTAAGAGCTGGAGCCAAGCCTCAAAGCTAAAGCTGGCCCAGAATAAAAAAAAAAAAAGAAAAGAAAAAAAGGAGCGGTTGGGAGCTTCAGTCACCCCCAGCCTGAAAACAGCCCTCAGCTCCCCAGTGGGGACCTCCACCCTGAAGGGTGTGTGACCAGCTGCAAACAGCCCTCAGCCCCTCACCCAGGCTGGCCAGGCACCCCAGTGGGGACCCCCACCCTGATCCATGACACCCTTCAGGGCAAACCAGCCGGCACCCACCCATGCACCAGGGCTCTACCCTATATAGTAAAAGGGTAATATGCCTCCCAGCACCGGGATCAGCGTGACAGAGGGCAGCACCCAAAACCCCTGATCACCCTGCGGCTCTGTGTGTGACAGGAGGTGGGGCCACAACCTCCCTATCCACCCTGCTCTGTTCGTGACAGGGGAAGGTGCCCCAACCCCTGGATCAGCCCTGCTCTGTGCCTGATACGGGGGAGCTCCCCAAACCCCTGATCACCCTGCGGCTCTGTGTGTGACAGGGTGCGGTGTCCCAACCCCCTGATGGGCCCTGCTCTGTGTGTGACAGGGTGCGGCGTCCAACCCCCCCCCCCCCACTGGCCCTGCTCTGTGTGTGATGGGGTAGAGCCATAACCCCCCCATCGGCCCTGCCCTGAGTGTGAGAGTGGCAGTGCCCCAAGCCCCTGATCGGCCCTGCTCTGTGGGTGATTGAGGGCAGCACCCCAACCCCCTGATGGGCCCTGCTCTGTGCATGACAGGGGGCAGCACCCCAACCCCGATTGGCCCTGCTCTGTGCGTGACAGGGTACAGAGCCCCAACCCCCCTGATGGGCCCTGCTCTGTGAGTGTCAGGGGGCAGTGCCCCAATCCCCTGATTGGCCCTGCTCTGTGTGTGACAGGGGGTGGCGCCGCAACCTCCCCATCAACCCTGCCTTGAGTGTGACAGGGGACGGTGCCCCAACACCACCAATCGGCCCTACTCTGAGCGTGACTGAGGGTGGCATCACAACCTCCCAATCCGCCCTGCTCTGTGCATGACAGGGGGCGGCACCCTAACTCCCCAATCGGCCCTGCTCTGAGCCTGAACAGGGGCTGCACCTAGGGATTGGGCCTACCCTCTGCCACCCGGGAGCAGGCCTAAGCCAGCAGGTCGTTATCTCCCGAGGGGTCCCAGACTGCAAGAGGGCACAGGCCGGGCTGAGGGACCCCCCCCTATTCCCCGAGTGCACAAATTTTTGTGCACCGGGACTCTAGTATTAAATAAAATTAAATGGGTAAAATATAATATCTTAATCTTTAATATTTTATATTTTGCATTTGGGGTAATTTTTGTAGATTGATCATATATATTACCAACTTTCTCATCAGTTGTTTAAACTTTTCATTTCAATCACTATAATTCTCATTTAAAAAGACTTGCTAAATTTAAAAAAAGCTTTCTTTTCCAAGCTCCTCTTTTTCTTTTTCATTACACTTTCTATGTATTCCTTTAAAACTTTAGTCATTGTAAACATATTCATTTTGTGATCTCACTCAGATTATTCTATCACCTATTAGCATAATGGTTACTATCATGTCTATTAGTATGCTATAATCTAGTACATTATCTCTCATACTAATTTCATTCTCTTGCCCTTAGAAATTCCTTTCTAAATATTGGTTATAATTTTTAATCAGATCAAATTTTCTTCTTCCTTTCCCTTCCACTGGGAGCAGTTTTTATGTGCTTCTTTGTTGTTGCTTTCTTGCACCAATGTTCAAAGAGATGTAGGTTGTTTTTGTTGTTTCTCATTTCATGGTCAATGCTGCCCTTTTGGGATTCCAATATTATGACTTAGTTCCAGCTAACAGCTGGAGCCTGTATCTAATGTGCCTCAATATATGTTAAGCATCAGCCCCCACACACCTGGTTGGTGCGGAGGGGGAGGCTGACCAGGGTGGGAATATCAATAGAATCACTTCCCTGGGGAGATAAGAGCATTCTAGCATTTTTAGATTCTTTTTACTTGTTTTCATATCTAGGATATTCCCCCCACCAAGATTTTCATTTCCTCCAGAGGGACTGATTGCACCTCTGTGTCAGCCCCATTCCTTATGCATATCCTATCTTACCGTTGTATCAAGTTCCTTTTTTCATTTATCATCAGTCAGCAAAAGTATAACTTAGTACGTATTCAAAAAATGTTAAGCGAAACAACAAAATTAATGAGAAAATTTGTGGAAATGTAAATTATATTATTAATTTCTCTACTATTTTTAAAAGCAATAAATTTTTTAAAAATATATGTATTTATTGGTTTCAGAGAGGAAGGGAGAGAGAGATAGAAACATCAATGATGAGAGAGAGAATCATTGGTTGCCTCCTACATGCTCCACATTGGCGATCTAACCTGCCATCCGGGCATATGCCTTTACCAGGAATTGAACCATGACCTCCTGGTTTATAGGTTGATATTCAACCACTGAGCCATACCAGCCAGGGTAATTTCTCTGTACTTTTGATAATGCTAAATTGACATAATTATTATCAGTGCTAAATATGGTAGATGTATTTTTCTCCATCTAGTGGAGCATAAAATAATCAAATGAGAACCTATATCACTCTTTATCTAACATGCATTCCTCAAAGGGTGAAAGCCAGTTGAACATTTTCTATGGAAATAGAAACACGGTGAAGAAATCCATGCCTCATAACATAAAAAGATAAAAACTGGTGGAGGCCAAAACATAGTCTGACTATGAAAATTAAAGTCCTTATTGCTTTACATTCCTGCATGTCTGAATGATTTCTGGGGAAAAGATGAAAGTCATTTCATTGTGAGCCAGAAAAGATTTATTGAGAGTAACGAAAGGGAAAATTTATTAAATAGAAACATTCCACACTATCCAAGAAATATTTTAAAGAGTTACAAGGAAAGAGTAGCTCATAAAAAAATGGTCATTTCTATTTAATGCTATTGGATTCAAAATTATTTTATTCAAATGTAATATGTGAATCATACACAAGAATATTTGTAAAATATATGTCAAATCATATAAAAATAAAATGGACAAACTGGTAAAGCTACCACATAACTAAAGAAATTGGATATTATCCCTACAATTGTGTCTCCTTACTTGCGGCTCCCCTATTTCACCCTCAGCCTCGTTACATAATTGCTCCTCATCCATACCAAATTTAAACATATTTGGAAATTTTTAATCATTCTTTTGCTTATATTTATTTTAGTTTATCACATATTTTTATTCATCTCTATACAGTGTCTTATTTGGCATTGTCTATGCTTGATAAAAGTAAAAATGGTATCTTACTGTGGATAGTCTTATAGTCTTGCCTTTTCATTTAGAGTTGTGGACATTCATTTTCACGTCTTTATAAAATTCTATTGAATAACTGCTACTTTATCTACTTTCCTACTGATGAACATTTAGGTTCTTTCTGTTATCAGTTTTATTTGTGTTTTTTTGTTGTTGTTTTTTTTGCTAATACAAATAGTGCTGTTATATCTATTCTTGACTCAAAGTATATTTGAGCAAGTACTTCTTCAGAGTAAATACCTAGAAAATGAATAGTTGAGTCATAGGGTATGCACATGTTCAATTTTACAAGTTTTACCAAATGGTAGAACGAAATTACAGTCTCCTCCCATTGCTCCTCATCTTCTCCAGCCTTGCATATTGTCAGATTTTATAATTTTGAAAATTTAATAGGTGTAAAATGAATCTCATGTGTTTTTAAACTGCACTGTTTTGATTATAATGAAAATGATGTCTTTCAGAATTTCTTTGGTTAGACATCTGTGTTTTCTTATATGTGAAATATCTGTTAATTTGTTTGCTCATTTTAAAATTTTTACCTTGATTTGTAGTGTTTCTTATCACATTTTCAATGCTAATCCTTTGTCATTTTGTAGCCTGTATTTTCATATTTATGTGCCAAATTTATTACCTTTTCTTTAATGGTTAGTGCTTTTTGTCCTGATGCTAAAATCTTCCATTTCCTGAAATTACAAAAATGTTCATCTTTGTTATCACATAATTTTAAAGCTTTGAATTTTGTATGGCTACAATTCATCTGAAATTGATGATTTTTGCATACAGTGTGATGTGGGAATTTAATTTTCCATGTGGCTAACATATTCTCCCAGCATTGCTATTGAATGGTTCTTCCTTTAACCAACAATCTGCAATGCTTCCTCTGTCATATAACAAATTTCCTTATTCTGAGCTATTCCACTGACCAGTTTTTAAATATAGTTTTGAGCAAATCTAATACTGTTTTAATAATTACAGCTTTATAAGTTGCTATCTGGTAGTTAAATCATATCATGTTCTTCTTTAGGAGAACTTTTTTTGGGGGCAATGTTCCCATTTATATAAAATAGAACAAACGTTGGGATTTTTATTGTAATTGCCTCTGACCTATAGGCCGATTTTTGGGGAAAATAAAATATTTACCATATTGAGAGTTTCTATCTATTACAATAATACTAGTATATGCTTCTATTTGTGTAGTTCTCTGTTTCCCAATGAAGTGTTAGAAAAGTGGCCATATACACAGGTTTTGCTAGATATTCCTAGATACTTGATAGTTTAGGCTGCTATTAAAAATAGCATTTAATTTTTTTTTTGCTTTTTATTTGTTGGAGATACATTTATAAATGAATATAGTGGATTTTCTGCAATGGTAGTGACGCCAGCATCTTTCTAAACCCTCTCATTATTTCTAATATTTTTTTTTAGAATTCCTTCAAGTTCTGTATGTAAACTCTTACATCATCCTCAGGCAATGTCATCACATTCAAGTCTTTAATCTATGTTGAGTTAATTTTTGTATATGGTTTCAAAAAGGAGTCCAATTTCATTCTTCTGCATGTGTATGCCCAGTTTTCCCAAAGCCATTTAGTAAAGAGTATCCTTTTTCTATTGTGTTTTTGGCATCCTTGTTAAAGATCTGTCCATTATAGAAGTGTGGACTTGTTTCTAGGCTCTCAAACCTGTTCCAATTGGTCTATATGTCTGTTTTTATGTCAGTATCATACTGTTATTATTACTGTAGTTTTGCAATATATTTTGAAATCAGGAAGTGTGATGCTTACAGCTTTATTTTTCTTGCTTATGATTACTTTGGCTATTCAGGTTCTCTTTTGGTTCTATATGCATATTAGGATTGTTTTTTCTATTTCTGTAAAGAATGCCTTTGGGAATTTTATAGTTTGTATTGAAGCTATAGATCACTTTGAACAGTATGGACATTTTAATAATATTAATTCTTCTAATCCATGAGCATGGGATGTCTTTCCATTTGTCTGTGTATACATTTTCTTAAAATAGAATTTTTCTGGGTGTTACCTATTTCTGCATAACAAACTACTCTAAACAACAACTATTTTATTATTTCTCATGATTCTGTGGGTTGTTTGGGGTCTCAACGGAGTGGTTCTCATGTTGGTCTTGATTGGGGTTTGTTAAGCATTCCAGATATTTCAGTGTCTGAGGGTGGGGGATCCAAGATGGCTTTATTCACATGTCCGGAGCCTTGACAGTGATAGCGGGAAGCCTGGGACCAGCTGATATGCAGAAATGGTTGGGCTTCTTTCTCTCTCCATGTAATTCCAAGGCCTTTTTCTTCCATCTGACTTCTCCATATGGCCTCTTTCTGCCATCGGGTCTTTCCAGAAGGATAGCTGGACTACTTACATGGAGTATCAGGGCTACAAAAAGCACAAAAGCTAAGGCTACTAGTCTTTCTGGAGTCTGGAGTTATCATATCATCAGTTCTGTAACTTTTACTGGTTCAAGTGAGTCACAGAGGGAACTCTGCTTCATTGTGGGAGAGTGCTACACAAGGGCATGAAAACTGAGAGGTATGTTTTCCTCTTTGGAGACCAGCTAAGGCATAAGATTTAGATTGATTTTTTTTCTCATTTCTTTGGGGGATATTGTTGCCACTGTTTATGGATTTTTAAAAAATCAATGTTGTAAAGACTGCAGTGAATTTAATTTTCATGACTTTATGGGTGATCTGCTTTATCTTGCTGGCTGCTTTTCAGATCTTTTCTTGGTATTTGATGTTCTGCATTTTTCTATTATGTATCTAGATATGAATTTTAAAAGCCTTTTCTGAATGCAATACATTGTGCTTCTTGAAGAATGAATTTCTGTTTTTTCTGAAAAATCCTTATATGTTTTCTAATCAAATATTGCCTCTCATCCATTTACTTATTAGGTACTTCTGGGTTTCCAATTAGATGTATATTAAGCCATCTCTTTCTAAATTCCACATTTCCTTTCTTCTTTTCCATTTTCCTTTCTCTGTGTGCTATAGCCAAAGTAATTTCTTCACAATGCAGTTCAAATGCCACAAACAGTGTATACTTTTAAAATAGAGTTTTAATCTATTATTGAGTTACTAGGGGCCCGGTGCACGAAATTCGTGCACTGGGTGTGTGTGTGGGGGGGAGTGTCCCTCAGCCCAGCCTGCCCCCTCTCACATACTGGGAGCCCTCAGGCGTTGACCCCCATCACCCTCCAATCACAGGATCGGCCCCTTGCCCAGGCCTGATGCCTCTGGCTGAGGTGTCCGGCCCGGGCAGCGGGGACCCTCAGCTGCAGCGGCCCCACGATCGTGGGCTTCGCTTTAGGCCCAGGCAAGGGACCCCTAGCTCCTGGGACTGCCAGCTTCGACCGTGCCCAGCTCCCATCGCTGGCTCCACCCCTACTTCCTGCTATCACTGGCCAGGGCAGCAAAGGCGTCTGATTCTCTGATCATGGCTGGGGGGCAGGGCAAAGGCAGCCCCAGGGCCGCCTTTGCCCTGCCCCCCAGCTCTTAGCTCCCCCCTGGGTTTCCAATCACTGTCAGTGGCAGGGGGCTTCTTCCTACTTTCCCTTTCGCCTCCCTGCGTTGTGCCTGCATATGCAAATTAGCCGCCATCTTGTTGGCAGTTAATTTGCATATAGCCCTGATTAGCCAATGAAAAGGGTAGCTCGTACGCCAATTACCATTTTTCTCTTTTATTAGTGTTGATTATTTTCAGCAATTATACATGTTATGTGTTAAGATTCTATTTAGCTTTTATCCAAATCTCTCCAGTCATTCTTGCTGCCTGCTTGTTTTTATGATACTGTCCTTTATCTTATTAAGGTTTTCATATATAGTTGTTTTCATTCTGTATCTACTAATTCTGATAACGGTCGTCTTTGAGGACGTTGCCAGTTGCTTCTGCTATCACTCATGGTATTTACCTCGTGTTTGGGACTTTGTTTCTGAGCATGCACGGATGAGAATTCTGCATGAATGGAGCTGTTTTTCTCCAGATGACATTTGTTCCTGTCTCTGCTGAGAACCAGGTGCTACTTCCTTGAGACTGCATTAGCCTCCTTGAGAATCTTGGCTAAGTTCTCAAGTTTACCTTTTATGGATAGAATCCCAAGGATCACAGTTCTTGCTCTGCTCACTTGATTATCACTTATGCTTTTCTTCCATAACTATATTATTGGAAAGAAATCTGTCCTCCTAGTAATCCCATCATCCCTGTCCAATTGCCCCTTCATCTTCAACCCTAGCTTCATACACTCTTTGGAAGGGAGTTTTGGACATTCCTTTACGATTCCTTCTGCTTATGCAAGCCTGAAAATATATTGTAAAGCCGGTTTATCAGGACCTAGTTTCTTTAGAATTGGGGGGGAGGGGAGAGGTCACAGATTACTTACTCTCAACTTAGTATTTATAATCCTGGGTTTTGTATGTTAAATTTATAATGTATTAAAGATTCAAACTAAACAGAATTATTTTTTTATTTATTATGTTTATTGACAAATAAAATGGTAAGATATTTAAAACATACATCATGGTGATTTTAAATGTGTATACATTGTGAAAGGATTCCTCCCATCTAGTTAGTTAACGCATACATCACCTCACATATTTATCTCTTATTTATTTATTTATGTTGGTGAGAGCATTTAAATTGTACCTTCTTAGCGAATTTTAATTATATAATACAGTGTTATCAACTGCAGTCAGCATGTTTTACATTAAGAAATGGTAATCTTATAAAGAGTAACATCACACATGCTGTATTTTCCTTTGTACTCAACAGCCAGTACTATATTATCAACACAGGTTGACCTTTAATAAAGTGAAATGATATCAGCCAAATTCTGAAGCAAATGAATGCTTACTGAGCAAATATGACTTTTCACATGTATTCAACTTGGAGGTTGAATACTTGGAGGTATACTAGAAATATTTTGAATTTATTATATACCATTGTACTTACAAGCATATAACATTACTGTGGTTTAAAAAAGCCATATGAAAACAAATTTAATTTAATTTCTTTTTAAAAAAGAAACTATCACTCAAAATAGCCAACACAATATTAAAGGAGAAGATCAAAGCTGGAGGACTGACACTACCTGACTATAAGACTTAGTATAAGATTGGTATAAAGCTATACCAATCAAGACAGAGTGGTATTCCATCAACAAAACAACGAGAAAACCCACTGTGTGGGAAAACATATTTGCCAATGACATATCTGATAAGGGCCTAATCTCCAAAATTTATAGGGAACTCATACAACTTAACAAAAGAAAGATAAACAACCCAATCAAAAAATGGGCAAAGGACCTAAATAGACACCTTTCAAAAGAGGACATTCAGAAAGCCAAGAGACATATGAAAACATGCTCAAAGTCACTAATCATCCGAGAGATGCAAATCAAAACAGCAATGAGGTACCATCTCACACCTGTCAGACTGGCTATCATCAACAAATCAACAAACGACAAGTGCTGGAGAGGATGTGGAGAAAAAGGAACACTTGTGCACTGCTGGTGGGAATGCAGACTGGTGCAGCCACTATGGAAGACAGTATGGAGTTTCCTTAAAAAACTGAAAATGGAACTCCCATTTGACCCTGTGATCCCACTTCTAGGAATATATCCCAAGAAACCAGAAACACCAATCAGAAAGGATATATGCACCCCTATGTTCATAGCAGCACAATTCACCATAGCTAAGATCTGGAAACAGCCTAAGTGCCCATCAGTAGATGAATGGATTAGAAAACTGTGGTACATCTACACGATGGAATACTATGCTGCTGTAAAAAGGAAGGAACTCTTACCATTTGCAACGTCATGGATGGAACTGGAGAGCATTATGCTAAGTGAAATAAGCCAGTCAATAAAGGAAAAATACCACATGATCTCACTCATTCGTGGACAATAGAGACCATTATAAACTTTTGAACAATAATAGATACAGAGGCAGAGCTGCCTCAAACAGATTGTCGAGCTGCAGCGGGAAGGCCGGGGAGGGTTGGGGGGCAGGAGGTAGGGGGGTAAGAGATCAACTAAAGGACTTGTATGCATGCATATAAGCGTGACCAATGGACATAGGACACTGGGTGATAGGGGAGGCTAGGGGACTGTCTAGGGCGGGGGGATAAAATGGATACATATGTAATACCCTTTGTAATACTTTAAGCAATAAAAAAAAAAAAAAAGACAGAGTGGTATTGCTGAAAAAATAGACAAATAGATCAATGAAACAGAATAGAGAATCTAGCAATAGATCCACATAAATATAATTAATTGATTTTTCCTAAAGGTTGCTTTTCAACAAATGGTGCTGGAACAAGTGGACATCTAGACACAGACCTTATCTTTCATAAAATAACTCAAAATTGATTATAAAGATAAATGTAAAATGCAAAACTATAAAATTCCTAGACTATAATAACATAGGTAAAAATCCAGATGATCCTTGATATGGTGATGACTTTTTAGATATAACACCAAAAGTACAATCCATAAAAAATAATTGATATGCTGGACTTCATTAAATTAAAAACTTATGCTCTAGGAAAGACAATGTAAACAGAATGAGAAGATAAGCCTGGGAGAAATTGTTCTGCAAAAGACACATCTGATAAAGGACTATTGTCCAAAATACACAAGAACTCTTAGAACTCATCAGTAAGGAAACAAAGAATCTGATTTTTAAAATGAGCCAAAGACCTTAATGGACACATCATCAAAGACGTTAACAGTTGGCAAATAAGCGTATGGAAAGACTCTACATCATATGTCACCAGTGAGAAGCAAATTAAAACAACAGTGAGGTACCATGACATACTTATTAGAATGGCCAAAATCCAGAGCACTGACAAGCTGAAATGCTGGTGAGGATGTAGAGCAGCAAAATTCTCACTTGTTGCTTGTATGAATGCAAAATGGTACAGCTACATTGGAAGACAGTTTGTTGGTTTCTTACAAATCTAAACATACGCTTTCCACAAAATCCAGCAATAGCACTCCTTGGTATTTACCCAAGGGAGTAGAATACTATGTTCACACAAAAACCTGCACAAAGACCTTAGAGCAGCTTTATTCATAATTGCCCAAACTTGGAAGCAACTGAGGTGTCATTCAGTAGGTGACTGGATAAATGATAACTGTACAATAAAATATTATTCAGTGCCCCAAACTAATGAACTATCAAGCCACAGAAAGACAGGGAGAAATCTTAAATGCATATTGCTAAGTGAAAGAACCCAAACTGAAAATGCTTCATACTATATGGCACATGCTATATGATATTTTGGGAAAGGCAAAACTATGGAGGCAGTAAAAAGATCAGTAGCTGCCAGAGGCTGGGGTGGGGGAGGGATGAATAGGCGAAGCATGGAGGATTTCTAGGGTGGTGAAAATACTCTGTGTGATGACGGATACATGTCATACATTTTTCCAAATCACAACACTATGCACTTTGGATGATTATGATATGTCAGTGTAGGTCGACCAGTTGATACAAACACACCACTCTGGTGGGGGATGTTGATAATAGAGAAGGCTATGCACATGTGGGCCCAAGATATATAGGAAATCTCTATATCTCCCTCTCAATTTTTCTATGAACCTAAAACTGTTCTAAAAAATAAAGTGTAAAAAATGTAAAAGAAATTGTCCTGGAAAAGTTCTACTTGTGGAAACAAAATAATGAGGTGCTTTGGAGCAGATCTTTTTTGAGAAAAATCTCCGGAGTGTCCTTTAATTGTGAGGCATTAGGCATTCATCCAGGTCAGAAAGGCAGCCTGGAGTTGACACCTGTGGCTTTGTCTACACTGCCACTTTATTTTGGAGGAATTATATCACAAATTCTAGAAACTGTCCTTTGTATCTATGTGGATTTAATGGGATCTTTCATATTTTTCAATGACCCCGTTCATTATAATTGAGCACTTGACCCCAAATGGACTGATTATAATTCCCTAAATGCCTTGAATTTAGGACATAGGAAGAGTCTTGAACTCAAGAAGTAGCAAGGTCAGTTATTTTTAAATAAACAAATTCAATTAATAGAGGTTGAATATGTTTCATAGAATTCTTAGTACATCAGAATGTTATCTCTGAGTAGGGTCAAGTGCTATCACTGCTCTGCTATACTAGTTGTCAAAGTTTGCTAATAGCATACAAGGTGCAGCAAAAGTAGGTTTATAGTTGTTCATTTGGAAAATAATACAGTAACTAATAAATAATAATATAAGAATCTCTATGTTTTGTATACTCACAACTGTAAACCTACATTTGCCACACCCATATATAAATGGAAGCATATATTTGTAGAGTTAAGAACAGCTGGGATAAGTAAGAATGCCACCAAATCATTTAATTTGAATATGAATTCTTTCTATAATAGTTAAGTCTAAATTTGGGGTGATGGATGTGTTAACTAACTTTATTGTGGTAGTCATTTCACAATAAATGCATGCATCAAATCATCACATTGTAATTTACACCTATAACTTACACAATGTTATATGTCAATTATATCACAAGAAAGCTGGAAAGATGAAGTCTAAATTTAATTTTTATATCATTAAGGACTCTTGATTTTAAGTGATAGGAAAAAAAAGATTTTTTAAAATAGAATTCTTTGATGCATATAATTAAAAATCTGGGATTATATTTATCTTTATGTATTTCTTGAACCAGAATGAGCTCAATGTCTCACTTCTCTGTCTTCCCTGTGCCAATTCCACTCTCTGTTATGCTCAACCTTTATACTGCAATGTGGCTACATCTTCATAATCCCAAGATCAGTGGAAAAGAGGAAGTTCTCCCCCGCATTAAATGTAAAGATCCAGAGTGTTATTCTAAATATAGATCTGTCACAAACCCATCACTGAACAGACCACTGGGCCCATAGGAAGATCTAATATAAAGGGCAGGTTAGCCTAGGTTATGGCATGATAAGCAAAAACTTAATAACCCAATGGCTATAACAACAGTCCTTATGTCTCTCACAGGCTCTGTGGCCATCAGAGGCAGGGTGCTTCTTAGTCATCCTCACTCCCGGACTCACCCTAAAGGGCAACCACTGTCTGCTGCTGTCATGGTGGCAGAAGAAAGAGTTTGGCTGGACCCACATTAGCAACCATATGCCTCACCTCACAGTGACATATACTTCCTTTATTCACTATTCATTAACCAGACAGAATCGTCACAAGCCCCGCTCAACCACTGGGGACAAGGAAGTACAACCCTTACCATGTACTCAGAATGGGAAAATTTATTTTTTTTGCCAAACAGCATTAATAAATGCCTAATGCACTATTTGGCTCAAGTTACATAGCCACCTAGACTTGGGAGCATAGTCAGCCCCACTACAATTGAGACCCTATATGTCCTCACGAAAAAATTTAGTCTATTGGTAGAAAAAAGTAAGAGTTGCCATCAGAAAACAAAACAAAACAAAACGAAACAAAAAACCCAATATCACATTTAATTAAGTCAGTTTCTAGTAAAATGACCGAAGTTTTAGATTCAGTATGAGTGTATTTTCCTATGCTAGTAAATTATTAACATGAAGCGTTATAAACCAAAAGCCAAGAACTAGATGTCATTTTCTCCCCATCCTCCTAATTCTAATCTGGTTGACCCCTGAAGGATCAACACAATCTAAAGTTTTCACAGTAGACATTTTAAATCTAGTTCAGTTGCTAATTTATAGGTCATAAACAGCGCAACCTGTGACACTGAGGTAGTTTTAAACCCATAACTAATTCTATTAAAAAAATAAAGATGTGTGAGCCACACTTGGGTTTTCATTTTTAGTACCTAGCTAGAATGGTTCTTTTTGTTGTAGTTGCAGCATCATTAGATTGGGGTTTTTATTTTTCCTGCAAGATGTTCAGTATCAAGGGTTCAGTATCTTCCTTTGGTTGTGAAGAACAGATATCCATTTAAGTGAATTCAAAAAAAAAAAAGGAATCTACTGTAAGGCTACCATAGGTAATCTCTGTTTTCTCCATCTCTAGGACTATGCTGACTTCTTTCATTTTTCTCCTCTTCTTCCTTAGCATCTGCCCTTCCATTTTCTTTCATAATGATCTCTCTTCTCATTCACTTTCATAGCCCAGGGCATGACAATCAAAGGACAATGACAAGTTACAATCTCTAGACCTTTCAGTCAAATTCCAAAGAAAAAGAATCAAATTCACTGGGTGTTGGAAACTGGTCTTCTGTTAGTCAAATCAGTTCTGGTTGGGGGGAAAGTATCACATGGTACCTATCACTGCTTCTTTCAGGGCTTTTGGGTGAGGTCAGTTAAGCAAGAAGAATTGTACAGAAAGCTAATTGGCTGTGACTACTGTAGGAATTAGGATGCAAATATTAATACCACTTATGGTTACTTGCCGGGGTCCAACCCCAGCGGGTCCAGGGATCCCCAAAGGTGTGGACGGAGTCGGCGATGAAGGAATGACACGGAGACAGTGTTCAGTTGATCAGCAGCCTAGCCAGGATCTCCAGCCAAGTTCTGGTCTCGATCTCCAGAGAGGTTTTGCTTAGGATCTCCGGAGAGGTTCTGTCTGAGATCTCCAGCCAGGTTCGGTCACCAGGTTCTAGTAAGGCTCTCCTGCCAATCTCCGCAGTCAGGTTCAGTCCAGGATCCCCTGCCATGCTCTCTCGCCAGGCTTTGCCTCCAGGCTCCGAGGCCAGTCCCTCTCCAGGATCCTCCGGCATGCTCTCTCCAGCGAAGTTCTTCTGTCCCTAGAGAACGTTCTGTGTAGGTTCTGTGCCTAGGCTCTGTCTCTCTTGGTCCTGTCTTCCAAGCCCTGTGTCCTTAGTTCTGTGTTCTGAGTTCTGTGTGTTTCTGTCTTGTTACAACTGTATTTATACCAGTTGATTCAATCCTATCAATCTCTATTACAAAGGTTAGGGCGTTTCTTATCTCCATTCCAGGGAGAAAAGATTATGTAGTTTAAGCATGATTGTTCGTAGTTAAAGGGATTAATTACCAGCCTGGCACTTAGTTGAGGGGTTTTATTCCCTCCCTAACTTCAGGGGAAAATCCCTACCTGGGGATTTAACCTTTCTCGGAGAGGTGACCTTGGTTAAAACACAGCGCCAAGAAGGTGAGCAAACATATTAAGAACCGTATGCCATATATGCCAGGTCCCTTGAAACAGCAAGGATGGACCGGCTCCCGGCAGTTACTGCAATTGTAAGTGCTTTAAATATTAACTTATTGAATCCTATAATGCAGATACTATGATTGGTCTCATATTATAGATAAGAAAACTGAGATACAGAGAGATTTAAAAAAAAAACAAAACTTGTCAATGGTCATGCAGTTACTGAAAGTACACAGTCTTGTTCAGAGTCTGTGGTCTTACCTTTCATGCTATACTACTACTCTAATATCCTAAAGCATCCAAGTTTACATCAGAGAGTTTATTAATGTTTTGGGGGCTGTTCTCTTAACTCTTTTGCCAGTAGTAAAATGCTTCTCAATCCCCAAAACTCATGCCGAATACCAGGAATATCAGTATTTTCACTTAGCGAGCTTCCCTAAGTACCTTCCTTCTGCTACTAAACCACCATGCACTGATGACCTGAATTACCACACATATTACCTTGTCCTGTAATGGAATAACATTGTAATACTATGAGGTTCTGTAGAGCAAGGGTGATATGTTTCTTATCTTTATATTCCGGGTGCACAGCATAATTAGTGGCACATAGTATATACTTAATGAATTGTTATTACATTATTCACTTAATGAAAAACATAAATGCACTAACTGCAATTTGTGCTATATAGATTTTACAAATTTCTCTTCTTCTATCATTACATAGGACAAACAGTGCTTCTATAAGAAAACCCGGGAACAATGCCTGTGAATCTTTGAAATTACTGGGATTCAGAAGCCGCGACAGTGGCTGGTTTGGTCTTGATGGTGTTGCGGTGAGAACCACGCAGAGTGGCTTGGTATCATTTGAATTGTGTGAACACTTAGAGAGGTAATACAATAGTAAACAATAAAAGCTGATGACGTTCTATCCCAGTGACTTATTATTGGCTTTACGGAAATGGGATCATAGGATTACATTTTTATTCTTCAGATAGGAGTATGAATAGTCCCTTAGGGTGTGCTTAAAATGCAAACCAGAGCTGACATGAATATGCTATCTGTAATTTCATTTATGATAGTTTAATAACTGCTTTTGGAAACCACTCATAACTTAGATTTATTTTTACAGGTTGCTTCTAACTCCAAAATAGTTTTAAAATAGCACCTTCATTTCTGAAATTCCATGACGATAGTAATTAACTGTTCATAGTATGCTCATCTCATAACTATGTATTTATAAACTGAATTTGTTATTTCAGTGTCCTCATTTTGCTTTCTCATTTCCATGCTTTCTAGACAGCTCATTATGAGAAGAGTTTTAGACCACTTTAAGGTTGATGAGAAGTAGACATTCATAAAGAGAGGGCAATCATATGTCCAAAGATAGACTTTATTTCATAATGGAACAGCTTGTCTACAATTGTCTTGGGTCAGGTTCGAGTCTAAGATGTAAATGCAAATGACTTATTGAAAAAGGGCCCTCAGGTGAATCCTGCAAGGGAATAAAAGAAACAACGAGGCTTTGCAGTGTGACTATCAAGGCGTCTGGCTTTCCACCCCCGTGTCAGGCAGTCCTTGTCTCTGGGAGTGGGGCTGCTTTGGATTGAGGGTTCCTGCCGGGCAGTTCTCTGGAGAAGGGCTGGATGATGGATGATCCAACCAAGGGGAGGGGTCTGTATTAATTTGCTAGGATCCCAGAATAAAGTAGCAAAAGCTGGGAAACTTAAACAACAGAAATTTATCGCCTTAGTTCTGGACGCTAGAAGTCCAAAGTCAAGGTGTTGTTAGCAAGGTGCATTCCTTTTGAGGACTGTGAAAGAAGGACCTGTTCCAAGGCTTTGTCTTTGGCTTGTGGATTGCTGTTGTTATGTCCACCAGGCATTGATTCTGTATGCATATCTTTGTGCCCAAAATTCCTCTTTTTATGGCACCAGTCATATCAGATTGGGGCCCATCTTAATGACCTCACATTAACTTCACCTCTGTAAAGACCCTATCTCCAAATAAGGTCACATTCTGAGGTACTGGGTTTTAGGATTTCAACATATGGATTTGGGTAGAGGGGACACAATTCAACTCGTAATAATTCAACCCATCATAATAATCCTTACAACACCTGACGGAGAGGAATATTTCAACCCCTAGTTACTGATGATATACATATTCTGAATCTTATTGCTAGTAAATAGATTATTTTGATCATCATTCTCTTCTATAATTTGAAATACGTATTAGTAATGCTAATTAAAATATAATTTAAAATATGGTGCCATATTTACAGTTGAGCTGAGACTACAACATTTCTTTGTTTAAGAACATCTTGTTTTAGAATTTGTTTTGATTTGAGCTGGTTTCCTGACTGCCCAGAGTTTCATTAAAGTCATTCATGAATCTAACCAGTTGGTCATCAGAATGCTTGATTTTGCCCTAGCCAGTTTGGCTCAGTGGATAGAACCATGGACTGAAGGGTCCCAGGTTTGATTCTGGTCAAGGGCACATGCCTGGGTTGGGGGCTCAATCCCCAGTGGGGGGCGTGCAGGAGACAGACGATCAATGATTCTCTCTTATCATTCATGTCCCTATCTCTCTCTCCCTCTCCCTTCCTCTCTGAAATCAATAAAGGTATATTAGAAAATTTTTTTTAAAGAATGTTTGATTTTAAAGGAAATTTAGATGACAATGGCTCCTTTCGTGGGTGTTATCAGTCATCAGTGATATTTTTGAGACTGGATGTTTCCCTTCGGTCATGCCTCTTCTCTCCCATGCAGGTTTATTGTGGTCCACCTGTCCTCCATTGTGGACAATAGCCATTTGGTTTCTTTTGTGAAATCTTTAGAGGAAGCCATGCTCAGCACCAGTGCCTGCATTGTACTGTATCACCAGAAAGACAGTCCACACCGAGTGGTTATCTCAGTGGTGCCTTCTAAAGATCTAAACCAGGAGCTTAGGAACCTGCGCTTGGAAGCCTGCAGTGGTCCTCCAGAGCCCTCTCGCCACTTCCAGGTGAAAGAAGGAGAACAACTTCTTTTAAGGTTTACTGGAAACATATTTGCTTCAAGTAAGTATAAAGACATCTTTTTGCATATTCTACAGGCTATCAGCCACAGACTTCAGAAGGAGTTTGCTCAACTTGTATTCCTAGGAAAACTTCTGAGGACTGAGGGGCTTCTGAAGAGCAGGGAGAGAAAGAAACTCATTTACTTCTTTCTTTCCAGTCTCTTCCTTTGCTTTTTAGAGGAGGCATTTTCCTTTATGGGCAGACTCTAAGTGATACTCTTAGAAATCGTCTTCTCTATGATTACTCTCTGAGTCCATGCTAGGGTCATCTCTTTCCTACACCAAAGCAGTTGCCTCCTAAATATTCCTCTTTCTTCACTATTAGTCACAGGAAATCTATTTACATATTGTGACAACAGTGACCTCTTATAAATAATACTTTATTACTCTCCAATTAAAACCTTATGATTACCTCCTATTCTACTTAAAATAATACCCAAACTCTTGTTGTCTTACAATCTAACCTGGGGTCAACAGACTCCTAAGAGATATGTGGATAGAACTATATTCCAGTACAACTGTCTTGTTTGTAATTCCACTTATTTTATTTTACATATTTAAAAGACTGCTCTGAGAAGGAATCAACAGGTTTCACCAAAGTCCAGAAGAGTTCATGGCACAAAAGTGGGCTGGAACCTCTGATCTGGTGACACACCCCTGCTTCCTGCTGATCCTCATATTTATCCAGTGGTTTTTTTTTAATCTAGTGCTTTTTGTTTCCACTATAAATCTTACCACAAGTTGGAATTATTTTACTTATTTAATTGTTTACTTATGTTTCATTCATATGCTTATGCTGTGTCCTAGTTCATCAAAGACTTTCAATAAATGTGATGATGCTGAGAAAAAACAAATAGGGTGAGTGAATCTGAGAGGGGGCAGGAGAGGTGGGAAAAGTGAGGGAATCAATGAGAAAGAAGAGAGAAAAGGAAATGACGAGAACAAGAGAAGGAAGGAAAAAGAGAACAGAGAGAAAAGAGCTGAGTAAGAGAAGAGAAAAAGATTCGGGGGGAGCTGCCATCACAGAATTTTTTTTTTTTTTATTGATTCAACTCCTTCCCTTCTCTAACTCCTTTCTTTGAGGTGGAATAGAATCTAACAGGTATGCATATAAAAATGAGGTGTGAGCTCTAGCTGGTTTGGCTCAGTGGATAGAGTGTTGGCCTGTGGAATGAATGGTCCCGGGTTCGATTCTGATCAAGGACACATGCCTGGGTTGCGGGCTTAGTCCCCAGTAGGGGGTGTACAGGAGGCCGCTGATCAATTAGTCTCATCATTGATGATTCTATCTCTCTCTCCCTCTCCCTACCTCTCTGAACTCAATAAAAAAAAAAAATGTTTTAAAGATGAGGTGTGAGGGAGAACGCAGGGATAGGTTTCTGGGCCAGCAGTCTTGTAATAGACATGACTTGGAGTAATATTCTCTGTTGACTTGTAGATTAATATAGATCCCAATGATTTTTAATGCTGAATCTCTCTGATTCTGGAAATTACTGCAAGCCCCATGGGCTCTTCGCTGCATCAAAAATGATGCAGCTTGAAGCCGAGGCTGTTGTTTTCCTGATGTCGCTGATGTAAGTGAGAACCAAAGTGTCCCAATTTGAAGTATCTCTTCCACCCTCACATGCAGAGTCTCAGCCATCTGAGGCAGCTGCCGGGACTTAGAGAGTGTCAAAGATGTCAGAAAAGGGATAAGGGAGGAGAAGAGGGGGAGGAAGGAAGGGTGGAAGAAACCCTTCTTCCTACTTGGCAGCCGGAGCAGAAATCATGGTGTCCACCATGGGACAATCTCTCTAAGAATAGATAGTCAAAAACTGGAAGTGGCCCACCCAAATGAATGATGCAAATGATTTTCCTGTAATACTTAGGACAACAGCTGTGTTTACCTACTGCCCTAAACAGGAGTGAGTTACTGTGCTTCTTATGGGCAGTGGCACTGAGTGTACTTTTGCCTGTAATGCCAGGGAGCATATGCTAAAACAAGAGTTCCTGAAGATAGCCAGTGTGTGTGCAATTCCCCCGAATGAGGAACAGAGAAGAGCTCATCTTCACTCAAAGAAAATGAGTCAGGCAGGATGCCAGAATCAGTTCTGCTTTGTCTTTTCTAGAAACCCATGTTCAGGTCTGGAGTCTCACTGCTTTTTTGGTTTTTCTCTATTTAAGAGAAGCCAGGAGTAAGGAATTGCTATTCATCCTTGCATCAGGGTCTGGGTCCTTTCTGTGAATCTCATGAAGTCAGAGGCTGTCTGCGTAGGGTTCTCCTCCCCTCCCATCCTACCCCTACCTGTAACTATCTCCGCCTGCATCTTCACCTCTTACCTTGATGATCGTGTTCAGAGATGCCTTCTTTCCAGTCCTTATTTAACTTCTTCAGAGTCTATGTGCTTCTTTTTTTTTGTGGACCTCGCCATAGATGCAATCTTCTACTTATTCATTTAATTGTTGGTCATTGACAGTTTCTCTGACTACAGTCTCACGAAGGGAGGGTGTGTCTTGTTATCAAGCACCATTTAATCCCTAGCACCTAGGACGGTGCCTGACAGTTAGAAGGAATATATGGAGTATTTGTTGGAAGAATGAAGACAAAAACGTTTGAAAGGACTTAACACAATAGCATTGTGCAATTAAGTGTTTAAAACTTTAGTACATTTAGATGACCGCTCTCTGAGATATGTCCAAATCTCTATATTCATTATGTAAAATAGAGATGACTTCTTCGAGTGAGGACCATGGGACATGGATTTTATTTAACGTCTAAGAGAAAAATAGATCGATAGGGAGTCCCCCTTAGTCTTTATATTGACCTTTGGCATTCTGCACACAAGCCAGAGTGTGCATTGTCTCAGTCAGAGCTGTAATTCAGCACGTAAGCTTTTAACTGAATGACATGGAAACCCCCAGTACTTACAAAATCCAGAAGGTGCTGGGAAATGGGCAGACCAAATTTAAGTGGGCTACTTTTGTCATACAAATCCAAAACAATGAAAAATTCTGCTTCTTATCATTTGCTATCATTTATTGAACACATTATATGCAAGGCCCTGTGCCAAATACTTTTTATCCATATTATCTCGCTTTATTCCCAGAACAAACCTAGAATAAAACATAGGAGTTTTATTTCTCTCTTTTTAAACATAAGAATGTTAAGTAAAGCTCGAAGAAGCTCAGAGATGTGAAAGAACTGGATTAATATGACAGCGTACGAAAGTAGTAGAGGCTGGACTGGGATCTATATCTTTATGGCAAAAACATATTATAAGTGCTGCATTATACCTGGCTAAGGGTAATGCAGACATGCCTTAGGGAATGTGGTAGTGTCTGTTTGTGGTTGCTGTGATGAAGCAAAATAATCCTGATTGTCATGGTAAAACGCCCATGGGTGAAAGGTTATGTTTACTAAAGCTTCATTATTTTCAGGGTGCAATGTGAAGACTTTGGCATATCATTGTTTGGGGGAATTCACCAGGTTTTAATAGAAATTCCAGTAATGTGACTCTAGTAACCATTTCATGTAGAAGTTTTCGAACAGCACTGCCTATTTCTGCGATGGTGGAAATATTTTACCGCTGCAGTGCCCAGTAATGTAGCTACTGAACAATTTCGGCTAGTGAACATTTGAAATGTGGTTAGAGTGACTAAGGAATTGCATTTTAACTTTAATTAATTGTAACATTAATTTAAGAAGCCACAGGTTGCTAAGTGGCACCGGATCTGGAGTCTCACTACGAGGTCATGACAGTGTGCACTATGATACGGAAAGGGGAAAGTAAAAAAAAAATAACAATTCTTGAAAGGTGAAAGTAATTTTTTAAACACAGGGTGAGCTGGCTATTTCTAATTGTTTCTTGGTATAGCAAAATGGAATAGAAAATGGAAGATTATTAGACATAGAAGCAGGTGGAGATTCCTTGGTCGAATTACAGATAAGAAATCTTTTGGGTAATTTATACAGTCTCGGGGTCTATTGCTGCTGCTTTGTCAGGATATATTTTGACAAGAGGCAGTGACACCAAAACGCTTTAAGTGCATTAAAGAATTATATGATTATTTGGATTTTTAAAAATTAAGACAAAGTGGTATATCTAATAACAAGTGCATGTTACTTTTATGTAGGCAATGGGAAGGATTATGGAAAAGACTACAAGCTTATTTTTCATTTACAAAGAAAACCCAGGCTGGAACTCCAAATCAAAGAGGTGGATGAATTTGGCAACTACAGCTGCTCGCATTATAAGGGCACTGTTGTAGTTTACAAACTACCTAAACAAAAGACAATCCACAACTTGGACCAATCTCTCATACTTAATGAAAACCACTATCAGTTGCCAGTGTGTAAATTACCATTGAGACTACCAAAGGTGAGTTCTTTTACTTCCCTAATTACCATATTTCGTTAATTATTTGTAATGCTCTACCACAATCAAAACTTCTGCACACGGATACTTGAAGTTAAAAAAAAAAAAAAGATAACAATAAAGTTGATAAGGAAGAAGTGGGTAGCAACAATTTTAGAGTGTAGAATACATACCAAGGTTCCCACTTTCATATAAACTTTCTAACAGGAACAATTCAAGTTGAGTTGATCCTGACAGTATGTAGTTAATGACTATGGAAATCATGTCATTCAGTTTCTGTGACTGCATTTGAGTGACTGGGAGATCATTATGAAAACATTGGATATATTTTGGAGTACAACCCTTTGAGGAAAAATCATGTGGTGAGCATGGAAATGACATCAAAATATTTTCACCAAGATTTACCAAATCCTGCACATTTGTTTTCAGAGTTAATTACTCTTATTTAAAACTAGAGGCCTGGTGCACAAAATTCAGCCTGGTCTACTCCCTCTCACAGTCTGGAGCCCTCAGGGATGTCTGACTGATGGCTTAAGCCTGCTCCCTGTGGGCCTAAGCCATCAGTCAGACATCCTTAGCGCTGCCGTGGAGGCAGGAGAGGCTCCTGCCATCGCCACTGTGCTCTCCAGCCATGATCCCGGCTTCTGGCTGAGCAGGGGAGTGCACTGGTCACCAGGGGGCAGCTCCTGCATTGAGCATCTGCCCCCTAGTGGAAAGTGCGCATCATAGCAACTGATCGTTCTGCTGTTCGGTCGATTTACATATTAGCCTTTTATTATTTGGGATTCTTACTCTTATCAGGAAAGTAAGATTGAATTGTTTCTCGAAATGTATCAAACAACAGAAAATTTTATTACCATACATACTATTTCTTTTAGTTATCCATGGCTTAGTACTTTTAAACAATATTATTAATGAGAAAATAACTGAAAAGTTGTTTTATCACTCTGGAGGAAGAACAAACTTATTCTTTAAAGATGCCAAGATTATTTTTCCATGCTTTTTTTTCTTTTTTGTGTTATGACTAGCAGGAATATATTTTCTATCAGGTTAGATTTTGTAATGATGTTAAATAAATCAGTAAAGTAATTACTTTGACAAATATTCACGGAACTTTGGAAATAGGGAATGTGTCATGTTAGACAGGATGACAAACACAGAGCTAGAGAGGGTACTTCATGCCCTAAAGCTGCCTTGTCCTGAGTGGTAGCCACTATCCACACATGTGTATGGAGCACTTGAAATATGGTTCGTCCTAATTGAGATGTGCTGTATGTGTGAAACACATACTGGATTTCAAAGGCTCAGTACAAAGAAATGTAAAATATTTCATTAATAATTTATGTTAGTTACCTAATACTGTGATACTTTGGTTATGAGATGAAATAAAATACATTATTAAATTAATCTCATCTGTTTTTTTAAAAATGTATGTGACTAAAATAAAATAAATAAAATTACTTATGTGTCTCAAGCTATATTTCTATGGGACAGCACTGCTGTAAGTGATTTACAATCTAGTGGGTTTGCAAAACCAGTATACAAATCACCTTGTAAGGGAGTAACAGATGAAGCTATGGCATAAACAGCAGTAGTAACAGTTGCTCAGAAGAGGGAACTGGCCTTCTTGGAGGCTGAAATCAGAAGTTTCATGGTGATTGTGGAATTTTATCTGAACCATGTAAGTTCATAGAAATTTGGCCTTTGGAAATGGAGAAAAATGTATGCTAGGATGAGGAAGTGAAATGAATTTGAGTGGGGATGGTAGGCATAGCTTAGCAGGAATTCATAAGCCATATAATAACCATCATAATATTTTCAATGAGTTAAAAATCTTCCAAGAGCTTTAAAACACAATATAATTAAATTCTCACAAAAACCCTAGGAGCCATTTTCACTGTACTCATTTTATAGGAAACTGAGGCATGGAAATTTTAAGTAACTTGCCCATGGTCCCATAGCTAGGTAAGTGTCAGAGCTGGGATGCTAACCCAGAAACCTGTGCGCTGATGCCTCTTTGGCAGATAAACCTAGGATTCTTAGAGATGGATTTTAGAATGGCCAGGTTCACCCTTGAAGTTGTATGACAATATCATGTATACTATGGTTAGTGTGGAGGTGATATTAAAATTATGTAAGAAATGATACGACATGGGTTCTGCTCATTCAAACTGAAAATAGCCACTTGCGCAGAAGTGCGGGATCCTTAGAGACATTAACACTTTACTTAGTAGTTTTGGGGAGGTCCTGGGGTTCCTGGGAAGCATGTGTAGGGTGGCAGAGTCTATTAAGCTGCTGATACTAAAAAGTGTATGTTAAGAACAGTATAGCCTTTTAGGTGTGTAGCCACTCTGTTTTCCCTCTTTTCACTTTCATTTCCACCCGGGCCTTCCCACTTGCTGCTTCCTATGTCTGGGGCTGTCCTCTCTCAGTCACATGGCTGGTTAACATTCAGGTCTCAGCTCAGATATCACTTTCTTAGCCTAGTGTCCCCACCCCCTTATCTAAAATCGCTTTAACCCATTACCTTTTTAACACTTACCCCTAATTGAAATTATTAGATTTATTTGTGCCCATTTACTTTCTATTGCCTTTGCTCCTTGAGAAAGCTTCATGAGTGAAAGCCCTCGCCTACCCCTAAAAGTTTAGGAACTTGACTTGCAAGGGTGGGGGACCTTTTTTCTGCCAAGAGCCATTTGGATATTTAGAACATCATCCACGGGCCATACAAAATTATCAACTTACAAATTGGCCTGATCTATTTAGTCAGACATTTAACTAACTTACTCCTCATGCCTTGGCAGGGCCAAAACAAATGATCTTGTGGGCCTTATACAGACATTCCCCACCCCTGGGTCTTAAAGGGTCTTGAACTGCCTTAGAACAGCGGTTTAGAGTCTGACTGCACAAATGCTTAACCTGAGGGCTAAAGAATTGATTTGGATTCACACAAAGATTTGAGAGCAGAGGAATGACACAACAGGGCGTCTCCCAATAGCTCGATTTAGCACATTACTTCCTAAGATCACTATGTGGTTCTGCTGCTACAGGGTGGCCAGAGGGAGACAAGTAAGAGGGCTGTCAGACTTCTCTACCAGGAGGTAGTGAGGGCCTCACTGTGATGATGGCCGACAATGGAAAAAAAGGTCATGATGTAAGCGAGGACAGGCTTGAGGTCCAAAATGTGACCACAGATACAGCTTTCGGTTTGCAGTGTTTTCTCTGTGGCCTATCTGATGTCATGAATTAATTAGCTAAATTAGCCAAGTTAGCTCATTTAGGGATTCATATAGATTTGTTTCAATTCAAGTCCATGTTAGTACCACATTCCCTACCCACTTGCCTGAGCAATTCCTCGTGGTCACCCCTCACACCTCTGCTGAGGTGTGGCTTCTCCCAGGAAGCCTTCCCTGACCTCATCCATGCCTAGTCCAGGGTTCAGATTATTACAGTTGTTCCTCTTTTTTCCCCCATAGCTCCCCTCCACCCGGTTCCAACCCCACCCTCTGCCCTTACCCCCTCCAACTGTCCTCATCCATAGGTGTACGATTTTTGTCCAGTCTCTTCCCGCATCCCCCACATCCCTTCCCCTCACCCCTGAGAATAGTCAATCCACTGCCCCTGATTCTATTATAATCACCAGTTTATTCTGTTAATCAGATTATTTATTCACTTGATTTTTAGATTCACTTGTTGATAGATGTGTATTTGTTGTTCATAATTTGTATCTGTACCTTTTCCTTCTTCTTCCTCTTCTTAAAGGATACCTTTCAGCATTTCATTTAATACAGCTTTTCCTTATCTGTGAAGCTTTTTATCTGACCTTCAATTCTGAATGATAGCTTTGCTGGATAAAGTAATCTTGGTTGTAGGTTCTTGGTATTCATTATTTTGAATATTTCTTACCACTCCCTTCTGGCCTGCAAAGTTTCTGTTGAGAAATCAGCTGACAGTCGTATGGGTACTCCCTTGTAGGTAACTGACTGTCTTTCTCTTGCTGCTTTTAAGATTCTCTCTTTGTCTTTTGCTCTTGGCATTTTAATTATGATGTGTCTTGGTGTGGTCCTCTTTGGATTCCTTTTATTTGGGGTTCTCTGTGCTTCCTGGACTTGTAAGTCTATTTCTTTCACCAGGTAGGGGAAGTTTTCTGTCATTATTTCTTCAAATAGGTTTTTAATATCTTGCTCTCTCTCTTCTTCTGGTACCCCTATAATTCGGATGTTGGTACACTTGAAGTTGTCCCAGAAGCTCCTTACACTACTTCATATTTTTGGATTCTTTTTTCTTTTTGCTTTTCCGGTTCGGTGTTTTTTGCTTCTTCGTATTTCAGATCTTTGACTTGATTCTTGTGATCCTCTAGTCTGCTGTTGGAAGTCTGTATAATATTCTTTATTTCAATCAGTGTATGCTTACTTTCTAGTTGGTCCTTTTTCACAACCTCGAGGGTCTCACTAGACTTATTGAGGATCTCATTAAATTTATCGGCAGTCTCACTAGATTTCTTGAGTGTCTCACTGAGTTTATTGGCAGTTTCTAGAAAATTCTTGAAAAACCTTAAAAGTGTGGTTTTGAACTCTATATCCAGTAGTTTGCTTTCCTCCATTTCTGTCATTTGTGACCTGTTTCTTTGTCTCTGCATTTTTTATGCTTCCCTGTGTTGATAGAGTGGCTTTCTGTGCTAGGTGTCCTATAGGGCCCAGTGGCTCAGCCTCCCCAATTACCTGAGGTGGACACTCTTGTTGCACCCCCTTGTGGGCTTTGTGCACAGTCTTGTTGTAGTTAAGCCTTGATTGTTGTAGGTATCACTGGGAGGAATTGACCTCCAGGCCAATTGTCTGTGAGAATCAGCTGTGTCTGCAGTGGGAGAACTTCTGTGCTGGAGACACCCTTTGGGGCAAGACTTGCTTCAGTGGGGCTTTGGTGCTCACTGAGTCTGCCCCCTGAGTGTGTCCCTTGTGGATCTGAGGAGTTGTAATCTGGATGGTCCCACTCTGACCTCTGGGTACACTAGCTCTTGGATCACTAAGGAGGTGCTAATTTAGCCTCTGCCTGAGGCTACCCAGCATGAGCTCAGCTGTGAAGGACTCTCCCGTATGAGTCTGGTTCCCCAGAGACTCACCCAGAACTGGAGTTCAGAGCAGTCGGGAACTTGAGACTCCCTCCTGATTGAAAAAGACAACCATGTCCTCAGCCTCCAGCCCTTTCTGCGTGCGTACCTCTGCACCTTACTTCCACACTGCACCTCCTCTGAGTCTCGGTATGCTTTTCTCTTTCCTTCTAGGTGTAGAATTTCCACTCAGCCAGCCTTCCTGTGGTTCTGGATGATGTCTGTTTTATCTTTTAGTTGTATTTTTGAAGTGGTTGTACGAGGCAGCAATTTCCGGTGTTTACCTATGCTGCCATCTTGGTTTCTCTCCTCAATCTTTTTTGTTTGTTTTTGCCACCCTAAGGAATCTTTTTAGACAACTTTTTCCCTAACCAGTCTTCCCCATTATATTTTCATATCACAGGTATTATGTGCGTCTGTTTATGTACTGTGTGTATATATACATATAGAGTACATACATATATATACATATTTCATATAATATGCATATTTTATGAGATAAGTATATGGGTTTTTTAAATATATGTATATGTTTTACACATTAAAAGAGTAAGCTTTTTTATTTTTATCTTGCCCAGGAGCTAATTTTCTTTTTGAGGGTAACATTACCTCAGATGAGAATGAGAGCAATTTACTGGGCAGGCACTTCCGTTGTCCTGCTCACTTTGTATCATCAGTGCCACACACACATAGATGTGCTTGACAAACATTTGGGAATGACTAGCTGAGTCAAACAATTTCTTCAAACCTTAAAATTGTCCAACCTGGATGTTGATTATTGAACCTATAGGGACGTATTTAAAAATAGTACATTTTACATATCTGCTTCCCTTCTTATGTGTATCTACTGCCAACGTGCCCCCTGTCCTGACCTCCTCTCCCGGGGCGTTCGCATAGGGCCAGTCAGTGTCACTCTTTCTTATGCCCAAACACAGTCCTTACAACACGTTCTTGGGATTGAGGAAGAACTTGTGGCTGTGGAAATGTTTCCCATCTTTTCAAACTAACATACCTAAGTGGGAACTGAAACTATGACCATCATTTTTAAAAGAACAGATTTCTTCCATAAAGTTCAAAATTTTAAAAAATCAACCTCAGCTAGACAATTTTAGAATGGGCTTTTTTTGAGGAAATGAATGTAGCCTTTATATATAGAGCTTGGCATTAGTCACTACTATATTATGCATACATTTATACATGTAGCATAAATTAAGTGAGGTCGTTTGTCAAAATTAAAAGTGCTTTCTACACAGAAGACAGGCAGTAAAATGTTTATATGTATGTATTTAGATCTAAACACAAACATATTCATATGACACATAAACATAAGATGTAATGCTAATATACTACATCTGATTCCCAAAGATGTGAAAACATACCACCTGTTACTTCATGCCCATGAGGATCTCTGTGTATTTTATCCTTCAGCCACCATAGTGTATTTATTCATATGTTAATTGTACAAACACTGCTTGTATCCCATGAGGGAGACATACATGCTATTCCTGTATATATGGTCTCGTTCTTCCCTGGCCTCTTTGCAGACTATTCTTAACTCAGAGTGTTTCTTCAAACTGTCAGTCAGATCATTTCTTGCTTTTACTCCACCCTGAATACTCCTGGTTTCACTCAGAGAGAAAGACTCTATATGAACTTGGCCCCTCCTGACTCTAGGACCTTCTTTTCTATCCTCTTCACTTATTGAACTCTAGCCACAATGACTCTCTTACTGTTATTGGAAATTTCCACATATGCTTTAGGTCTTTGTGTTAGTGGTTTCCCCTGCCTGGAATGTTCTTCCATCCATCAGATACCTGAATGGCTAACAGAATCACCTCTTTGCTCAGATGTCACCTTTTCTCTGAGACCATCCCTGATTCTACATTTTATTGCCATCTCCTCCTACCCACACAACCTGACACTGCTGATCCTCCTTAACTTCCTCTGAACTATTTTCTTTCCTCTAGCATCATTACTTTTGAACATGTATGTCCTCATTTATTATGTTTATTTAGAAAATCCTCCATTCCACAACAAGGACGTAAGTTCCTTGAGGGCAGGTTCCTGTATGTGTTTTATTCGCTGTAAATCACAAAGATCTGGAATAGTGCCTGGCATATGGGAGGTGCTCAAAAAATGTTTGTTGAATGAATGAATTCATAGAAAGAACTTGCATTTTAATACCAAAGTGGGAAGGGGAAAGTTGGAAGTGTCAAGTAGGAAAATAAATTAGCATCAGGTGTTGACAGAATTGGCAGTGATTATTACAGATGGGGTGGCCACTGAAGACTTCATTGTGGAGGGGTCTTCTGTGCTGAGAGGCAACAGTGAAAGAAGCGCACCGGCCTGTGTGGCCAGGAGAGCACAGCAGTGAGGAGAACAGCAGTACCAAGATGGCACTAGGCGCGAGCTTCTAGTCCCGGCTAGAAGACCATCGGGGCAAATGCGCATGTGATGGGCAGAGAGGGGTGATGAGGTGTGACAGAAAAAGAGGGTCTGGTGACAGTTCACATCTCAATAAGATCTTCTGAAAATGGTCTCCAAATCCATATATGTGAAGATGTATGGCTGCAAAGAACCATGATTTGTCCCTAAATCTTCCCGAAGTTGTGCCTTTAACTTCCTCCTTTGACAAAATACTTGAGTAAACTCAGTTCACACTGTGTCTATGTGTGTTTGGCAGAAGCAAATTTCAAAACTCTCCACGATTTTTTTTTTTGGGGGGGGGGGGTGGAAGGAAGTAGTATGTGAGTTTCTGAAATAATGTCACACAGGGGCCTGTCTGTGCCATCTGGTCATTTGTGCTTGGGTTGCGACTGTCCTTTACTCTTCCTGACCAGGAGGCTTAGCTTTGACGGAGAGAAGGGCTCCAGGCCTGGTGGCTGTTTCTGCCGAAGCCTGTGGGAGGCTGCAGACAGACCTCACCTACACATTTCCGTAAGCCTCCTGCTGACCGAGTTTTGCTTGGCCTGAACTTCCTTTTTTTAAAAACTGAACTCATGACATGTGATTTCTAGTAAATAATGATACTGCCTCAACACTTACTTTCTCACCACATTAAAGAACTCTCTCTGTCAGAGGGAGGAAGCTAGCAGAGGCTGGTGCGACATTCATTTCATCAGAACCACCACTGCCTCACCACTTGTCATGGTTCGCAGCCAAGTGGTAAGGCAGTGGTGGGCATGCCCTGCTCGGCATGATTTTTCTTCTGTATAATTTTTTTTTTTTGGTAACTACATGAAATACCAAAGAACAATCTTGACTAAATAAATGAGAAGATTCTAAGCTATTGAAATTTTTACATTCATAGGCACTTCAATTCTATTTAGGGTGCTTAGTTGTAATAATTTACAAAATTATCTTAAGGTTCAAGAATAAAATGAAATGAAATGAAATGAAATGAAATGAAGGAAGCAGATTAGAAAAAGCACATCTCTCTATCTAAAAAAGCCTAAATCAGCGATTCTCAACCTGTGGGTCGCAACCCCTTTGGGGGTCGAACGACCCTTTCACCAGGGTCGCCTAAGACCATCGGAAAACACATATATAATTACATATTGTTTTTGTGATTAATCACTATGCTTTAATTATGTTCAACTTGTAACAATGAAATTGGGGGTCACCACAACATGAGGAACTGTATTAAAGGGTCGCGGCATTAGGAAGGTTGAGAACCACTGGTTCTGACCATTTGCCTGTTCTCCTGTTCGACTGTTCACCTGGTAGCTATGATGAGCAATGACCACCAGGGGGCAGATGCTCTGGCCAGTAGAGAAGAGAGCCCAATTCCTTGCAGAAGCGGCCCTGGGTTAGGTTGCTGCTGGGGCACTGTCGGCCCCCAAATCTGCTTCACCCGCACCCTGGACCCAGAGATTGGTTTTGGCCCTATCCCTGCAGGCCCGGCGGAGGGACCCCCTGGTGCATGTATGGAGGGTGAATAGTGGACTACTAGTAAATGGTGATTTTAAAGTTTTCTGTAACTTAGTTTCATGATTTCTACACTAGACTTAATTCCAATAACATATATGTTGCTTCATGCTCCACTCACTGACAATGGTGGAGGGGAGTCACAAGAGTCTTGGTAAGTAGAGAGAGCATGTCAATATTTTTTTAACCTATGAAAGTTTTTAAAAACCATATCACCCTTTCCAGTGTTTCAGTTTGGCTCTCCTTGCTCTTCCTTGATATCCTCCAGGCCAGCAGTCTAACCTTCCTCTAAGTCACCAGAATGCCCTTGAAAGACCCACTTTTGACTATGTCACTGAAAATTGACTTTATATTGTATGTGACATGTGAAAATGAGCAAAACTGGTTCAGTCAGAAATAGGATCCTCACTTTTTTTTTAGAAAGTGTTTTACCCACCAATGTAATTAGAAGAGAATCTTTCCCTTCTCCTTCCCACCTCCTTCCTTTTCAACTTCTCCCTCCCTTTTCTTTTTCCCTGTCCCCTCTCCTCCTATCAATTCCCCTGACTATTCCTCTTTCTCTTGTTTCACCTCTCTTCCTTCTCTGTCCCTTATCATTCCTCTTTTTCCTTCTTCCTCCTTCACCCTCTGACCATGAAGGGGAAGGTTTGCTCTGCTGAGCAGGCAGTATAACTAAACCAGAAATTGAGCACTATGTTGTCATAGAGCTTTCAATAATTCGTTTACCAAAAAAGTACATATATTCTTGCCTATCTGAGAAAATCAAATAAAAAAAGAATTTGATACTTGTATTACTCTTTTAAAATTGCAACATTTAAAAGTAAACAATGATGTTCATCAGTTCAAACAATTTTTTAGTTCATGAATTCCAACGATTTCCTTTTTTTGGGGGTAGATTTACCATTCAACATTCCAATTAACAAGTACTAACTAAGTGCCTATTTGATATGAGATATTATATAGACCCTAAAAATAATAGTGGTACAGGTCAAAGTCCAAGCTTTCAAGGAAGTTTCAATCCAGTTCAGGAAAGAAAGCATAAATACTTTAAAAATTATAAAACAATGCAAGAGATAGTGCAACAATACAGTAATATGGTAAGACAGGAACTGATGACTAATTGCAAATGAATGACCAAGATGGTAAGTACTAGGGCATTTCAGAGAAGGGAGTGATTCCCGTGGTCTGAGGTGGCCTGGGGACATGTCACAAAACAAGACAGATGTAGAGAATATTCAGGTTCTAAAGGGGAAGAGAGAAAGAGGCAGTGGGTTCCACACCAAGCAATGGTATGAGCTGAAAAGCACAGGTGTTTCAGGAAACGACCTCTGTGGCCTCAGTAGAAGATGTGGAGAAATCAGATTGGAAATAAGTGGGGGAAAGGATTATGGAGGGCTTTGAAGGCTTTGTTTAGGTCTACCAAAGGTCTCTGTGAAATTGTCATAGGTGGGGCTTTCTGTCAAGATTTGTCAAAAGAATGTGGCATTTCATGATATAGAGATCAAGACAGAGATTCAAATCAGAGGTCCTTAGTGCATGAGCAAACAGAAAATCTCTCAGCCGCTGGTACTGTTGCAATGAGCACGGCCATCACTGAGAGAAGTAGGCATCTAGTTAGTTTATAAGTAAGCTTTTCTTTTATCCTCTAAGTCAGCGGTTCTCAACCTGTGGGTCTCGACCCCTTTGGGGGTCAAACGACCCTTTCACAGGGATCGCCTAAGACCATCAGAAAACACATATATAAGTACATGTTGTTTTTTGTGATTAATCACTATGCTTTAATTATGTTCAATTTGTAACAATGAAAATAGATCCTGCATATCAGATATTTACATTATGATTCATAACAGTAGCAAAATTACAGTTATGAAGTAGCAACGAAAATAATTTTATGGTTGGGGGTCACCACAACATGAGGAGCTGTATTAAAGGGTCACGGCATTAGGAAGGTTGAGAACCACTGCTCTAAGTAATGACAAACCATCAGTAAATTTTGACCAGGCAGCTTACATAATCAAATTTTGTTAGCCATATCACTGTGACAGCCTATAAGGATAAATTAGAAAGAGATGAACTTAACAGTAGAATAAGGGCTAATGAATGAGTCATGGAAGGGATGGTGATGAGTTAATGAAAGACCATGATAGTAAGGATGGAAAGTAGAGAATAGAGCTGGAGAGATTTAGGATTTGGAACCAACTGGACTTGGCCTTAAGGTGAATGTGTGTGTGGGTCATAGGCTAGGAAGACATTGGGAGATAGAGATAGCTGTGGGAAGGGGCTTCCTAGGGTGGCTCCCTGAACACTGGTTTGAGCTATTATCCTATGATAAAACAGTGTTTTATTGACTTTATCTTGGAATTGTGCTTAAATTTGAATTTCATATTTATTCTCCCAAATATTGCTACTTTCTCTTTGAAGGCCTATCACCAGCCCCCTTTTCTGCTCTGGGCCACACAACTGGCGGAGTGGATTATCTCAAAAACAATTATATTTATCACACTTCTAAAACTTCTCAGTTGACCTTTATATCTATTAATCAAAGTCCAAGCCATTTACCCTGTTATAAGGCCCTTCAGAACCCCCCATATCTTATCCCTACAATCCTTTCATATGACAACTACCCAACTAACTTCTTCTGCTCCAGTCCACTTAAAGTCTCACTCCTTTGACACATGATGCTCTTAGCTGCCTCAGAGACGTTTACAGCGGCCCTTGTGACAGCACTGACTCCACACTTACTAGTAGTTCTGTTATCATCTTTTTAGAAGAAGCCTTTCAACTTCCCAGGCAGAATTAGGTATAACACTGTAATAACTAATGTTTATCATGTTATTCCCCGCTAGTAACTTGATAAAGCATTTACACATATTAACCATTTGCTGAACAGATATGTGGTTGAAGAAACTGAGGCACAGAGAGGCTTGTTCAAGGGGAAAGAGCTAGAGAATGGTAGTTACTGTGTCAACAAAGTTTGTCTGATTCCGGTGGTACCATTACCCTGCTCTCTCCTTTTGGGACTGAGTTCCTCTGTGCTTGGAGAATAGCTCATTCACTTTTGTAATCCCATCTCCTACTATGCATTCAATGATGTTTTGTTGATTTAATTCACAGATGAATGCATGCCTGGGAATTGATAAAGTGGTTTAAGGCAGAGTCAGTGACTGACAAAAGCTTTACCTCTATCCTTCCCCAGCTAGCAGCTACATGGAGCAGAAGCTTTTCATGCCTTTGAAGGAGTGACTAAAATGAGGATATACACACACTGTGGCAAGGCCTGGTAAGATATAGCTATCCAGGCCTTTCCCAACAATATTGATATCATACTTTCTGTTTGAAAAGTTATTTCTGTCTATAATCCAAACAAACAAAAACAAAACAAAAATTCAGGAAATTAAAAAAATATATATTAGAATATTCTAGAAAGAATTATATCCAAGTTGAATGGGTACCTTGGCAAGTCTTTGGGATTGAGAAAAACTTGTTGCAATTCTAATTTAAAAGCGGAACAGTAAAGAGCAGAGGTGGAAATTGATGCCAGTTCTAACAGTGTTGTGCATCTTTGATTTGTTGAGCTACTTTCCAAATCAATGTATCTCCCACATAGCTGCATTTATGAATCCAGGCTGTGTGCCTTTGCCAGACTTGCTTTGAACAATGAGAAAAATGTAAAGCATATTAACAATAGTCAGCACTTCATTGCTAAATTCTAGGTATGTTTGAAGCACTTTACCTATTCTAATTGCTTCTGAAAACTATACCGACTCCATGCATATTCCATACAGATGTCCTGAATTATCCAGGTCTATGGCTCCTTAATATTTGCAGCCATCCCCTTTCTTCTGATTGGCCCAACTCCATAGATCAGTTGGAGTTTCTTAAATTGCTCTCTCTGGTTACTAGGGATCTAAGGTTTCTCCTTTTGTGACTAACTTCTTCAAAGGCTGAGAGATAGTTAATCCCTTTCTCTTGACAAAACCATAATCAGAGTGAAGCCTTAAAAAAGATCACTTTCAGAGAAGCAATTGAAAAAAAGAATGAAGTAACAGAACCTTAAGTTTGACTGCAGGGGTTTAAAACCAAGAAAGAACCGCATTAAGCGAAGACATAGAACTTCATTATTTTAAGAATTGGCAGCAGCCTGATTTCATGTCCAAAAAAAACTTAATTTCTAGATTTATCTCCACTGAAACCACTTTGGGTCAGCTCTTATTGCTCTCAACTTGGTTCCCATTTCTCCCCGCCCCCCCTCTGCACAGTAATCTTATTTCTCTGTGGCTTTATTCTGGTCTTCATATCTCCCTATGTAAAAGCACTTCACATTTCTGTCCAAGCCATCAGGAAGTTCTACACTGTGTGTGCAATCAGAATAAATCCACGAGGAAAGCAACAGGATATTGATGAACTGATATTGCTCTCTTTTAAGATATTTGTTCTAAAGTTGTTGTTTTTTTGTTGTTTTGTTTGTTTGTGTATGTGTGTGTTGTTTCTTTCTTTTTTTGGTGCATATGTTCATGTGGAAATTTTCTGAGGCACACAAAAATAGAGAAAATATACAATGAACCTATGTGGACCCATCACCCATCATTTTCTGCCATTCTTGTTTTATCTAATACACCTGGGTATGTTTGTTTGTTTGAGTATTTTAAAGCGAACCACAGCTACTATATCGCTTGTATATAATTCTGTATGTGTCTTTAAGAGATAAGAATGTCATACATAAAATGAGCTATTATTATTTAACTAGAGGCTCAGTGCACGAAATTTGTGCACTTGGGAGGGGCGTCCCTCAGCCTGGCCTGAGCCCTCTCACAGTCTGGGACCCCTCGAAGGATGTCTGACTGATGGCTTAGGCCCGGGGAGCAGGCCTAGGCTGGCAGTCGAACATCCTTAGCACTGCTGCGGAGGTGGGCTAGGCTCCCACCACTGCTGTTGTGCTTGCCAGCTGTCAGCCTGGCTTCTGGCTGAGTGGTGCACCCCCTGTGAGAGCACACTGACCACCAGGCAGAAGCTCCTGCATTGAGCATCTGCTCCCTGGTGGTCAGTGAATGTCATAGCAACCAGTCATTCAGCCATTTGGTCAACTTGCATATTAGCCTTTTATTATAATAGGATAGTATCTACTATTCAGCATGTGCTATATTCATGACTTACTCTCTTTTTCTTTTCTTTTTTAATGGTTAATTTGTAAAAAAAAAAACACACCACAGGGTTCTAGGGTTCTAAAAATGCCCACACATTGCATTCGGCTTATATGTCTCTGCAACCATTTGTTGAACTGCCAGTGTGGGTTGCGTCCTTTCCAGACAGTATTTCCATCCACCCTCACAGCATACTTCAGAGGTCGGGCCCATCACCTCTGTCTCACCAGCTGGAGTTTAGTGAGAATGTTTGGATGGCTTGCCTCAACTTGCATGATTTACCCAGGCAAAGGCTGTGTATACTGGGACCCAGACTTCAAAGTCATTCCTCTTTTATGCTGGTGTATTTCTTCTTCCCTGAGTAAGTGAGACTCCTGCTTCCTTCATATCTGCCACTCTTAACTCTGTGCCATTGCTTCTCAGATCCTTTGCCCCTTCAGGGTGTTTGGCAAATCTAGATCCTGAAGTTAGGCATCTCCCTTCCCCCAGGTTAGTGAGGTGCTGAAACCCCCCCAGTAGGGGAGGCTTTGGTTGAATTGTTTCTTCTGAGAGCCGACCTTTTTATGGTAAGAAGAACAGAATGCTGTGGTGTATTTGAAAATGGTTCCTTTTGCCCTCTCCCTGACAGACGGACAAGGGGATTTTTTTCAGATAGTCACTGTGAGAAGCTGGTTGAGCTCCTGGAGGTGACATTCACAAAAGTGTGGGAGCATCCTTGAGGGGTCCCCTAGGGTGTGTAACTCACAGTCTTGTGTGGACACTGAGCCTCCAGCAACTTGTCAATTACAGTTCAGGTTTCCTTGGGGGTGGGGGCAAGGGGGGGCGGGGCTAGTTCCTGCTGGTCAGTGCTTGTGGGTTTCTGCTTTGGAAAGTCGCCATATCAACTGTCAATCTTTTCCAAAATGGGACAGGGGTTTGCCCTGTGACCTTATTTCTCTTCCAGATATAAAGAGAGTTGTTAATTTTTTTCCGTTTGTTCAGCTTTTTCCTTGTTGTTAGGACAGAGTAGCAGCTTCCCGCTTCTTACATGCCTTACTGGAAACCAGAAGTTTAGCCCAGTTCACACCAGTTTGTCCTCACTCAACTCTGAAGGAAGCTTTTATTTGATTTGTAGTTGAACCCATGCCGGCAGCACAAACTTTTAATGCTAACATCACTGTTTTGACCAGATTACTTCTTTGATGAATATTCTAACTTATTTGCAATGGAGATTCTATAGGATTTGTATATTATAAAGACTGAAAATATAAATGTTTACTATTATGAAGCAAGAGATGAACTCAAGTTAAGCAAATAGCAGCTATTACTTAGTTGAAGAGGCCTCTATGCAAAATAAATACAGAGCACAATAAGCAGTGAAAACCGGTACTTAGTCATGGCATCTAAAAGGCTTATGGCAAAATCCATGCTAAAGATACACAGAAATATAATTATTATATATACTTCCTCAATCTCTTATTATTCATATCACTTTCACTTGTATATCTTCTAAAACATGATACACAACAGAAATGACCTATTTACCAGAAATGATAGACAAAAGAAATGACCTATTTACCAGAAAAATCTGCAATAAGTGTGCGGGGGTGGGAGGAATGTGAGGGTTAAGGCAGCATGGAGGAGTGGTTGCCACATGATATTGTAACAATTACTTGTGAAATTCTCTTCATGCGTAAGTGCCTAAGGGTAAATGATAAGAAATAATAACATCGGCATGACATTTTTTTGTTATCCTTGTTGCTGGTTGCATAGCACTGATGTTAGCTGTCCTGCTCTGTGATATCCATGTTAGAGGGAGCTTTCAGGGTCTTAAAATCCTTAGCACATTGCTACACAAACTCTGGTTCCGCAGTAGACACCAAAGAACTTGTAGGCAAGTGCAAATTCAAGGGGAGAGGTCTATCACTTATTGTTTCTATATCTGCTAAATGGCAACAGCATTGTGGGTGTCCTTGGAATTAGTGAGCACCCCAGTTACCATTGAAAATGGGATATTGCCACCAGATTGAAGAGAGATTTTTATGTCATTATTACCACTTAGTGCTTAAAATATGTGTAAAATTCTGGGGAGCGTCTACATAAAAGCAGGTTACCTCAGAGAAATAACAAACCTTCCAGCAAAAAGTGGAACCTGAGAAGATACAACAGCATAGCACCTTTTGGTTGGGAGAGGAAAGTAGGGAATAATTAGAGGCAGTTCCACCAAGGGATCACCTAGGGCCTTGGTCGGCAAACTGCGGCTCGCGAGCCACATGCGGCTCTTTGGCCCCTTGAGTGTGGCTCTCCCTAAGCCTTAGGAGTACCCTAATTAAGCTAATGACAATGTACCTACCTATATAGTTTAAGTTTAAAAAATGTGGCTCTCAAAAGAAATTTCAATCGTTGTACTGTTGATATTTGGCTCTGCCGACCACTGACGAGGCAACCACGTGTAGATGCTGGGAACCTGTGGGAGGGGATACTATATAGGACAAGCAAAGGCTTCCTGGTTTGGCTTGGAGCTGACCCTGAGCACCAGGGAGATTTCAAAAGTACTGTGCAAGGCAAAAATAACGCACAGACAAAAATCCAGCAATACAAGAAAACAGGGGGGAAGGGAGGGGTCATTGAACTTCCCTGATGAGGAGGTCATGTGTGAGGCTAGCACAGGCCCGGCCCGGACGCCTTAAAGGGCCAGGGTGTCCTGTGCTGCTCCGCCACACTCCCCGCCTCCATGGTTCTGTGCCAGACGGAGGGCTTGGCTTGCATTTCATGTGTGTGAAAAGACATATATTTAAACACTAGAATCACTCTGAATGCATCAAGATGCTAGGAGATATCTCTGAAGAAGAAAAGAAAATGACTGAGGGGAGAATTATTAATGTGAAGAGAAGAAAAAATGCAACATGTATCTCTTGTCCTGGATTCAATCAAGTCCACGTGCCCTTTGATGGGTATGGTAGAATGTGCTGCACTATTTAATTTGGCATTTCTCCTCTTGTTTTGAGAGTTTTAAGCACATAGTTGATGTCTTGAAAATTCTGTGTATTTTGCAGTGCTACAGTATTAGTATATTTGAACTTAAGTTGTTCGTTTGTTGTTTCTTAATTGCCTCAGATTAAAATTTCTTTTTTAAAAAAATATATTTTTATTGATTTCAGAGAGGAAGAGAGAGATAGAAACATCAACGATCAGAAAGAATCATTGATCGGTTGCTTCCTGCATGCCCCCTACTGGGGATTGAGCCCGCAACCCGAGTATATGCCCTTGATGGGAATAGAACCCAGGACCCTTCAGTCCACAGGCTGACGCTCTATCCACTGAGCCAAACTGGCTAGGGACGATTAAAATTTCTTAAGGGGAAATACATATATATATACATATACATATATATAACTTTATATAAAATTTATGTAATGGCTATGACAAGAATCTCTACAAAATTATATTCAGAATTAATCAACTTGTATTGAGCGCTCATTATGATTTAGATAGTGTTCTACTCATTTGCATAGAGAATTTCCATCCTCCTTGAATCATCTCTGTAAAGTAGGCTTTTAAAAAAATATTTTGAAATAATGATAGATTCACATAAATTCAAAAAAATAATAATACAGAGAGGTCCCATATAGTCCTCACCCAACTGTCCTCAGTGGTTACATCTTACAGGACTAGAGTATAACATCAAACAGGAAGTTGTCATCGAAGTGCATGCACACTTCTATGTCATGTTATCACAAAGATCTCCCTTGTGCTTCCGCTAACGGTCATTCCCCCACCATCCCTAATGCCTGGCAATCATTAATCTGTCCTGCATGTTTATGAGCCCGTAATTTCAAGAATGTCATGTAAATGCAGCCAGGGAACGGGCGACCCTTTCACTCAGCTGAGTTCTCTGAAGTCCATGCAAGTTGTTGCATGTATCAGTGACTTGTCCTTTTTGTTGCTGAAAAGTATCCCCCATGTAGATGTGTCGCACTTTGCTCACCCATTGCAGAAAATATTAGCTGTTTTCAGTTTTCTGGCTACGACAAGTACAGCTGCTATGAACATTGTGTACAGAATTTTGTGATGTGTGTTTTTAAAAAATATATAAATCACTTTTCAGAGCTGAGATAGAGGAGATGAAGTGTCCGGAGCACAGAACAGGTTTCCAAACCCAGATGTTTTTACTTTATTTCCTGTGCTGTTTCTAATGATCTCAGATTAAGTGAGAACAGACTGTTCTACAGACAGTGTAGAAAAGTAATGATTATATTTTTTATTACATCTTGATAAACTATTGGTTTTAGAATAATATCCGCTCAAAGACTTGATTATTTTTAGCATCCTGTATGCACATTGATTCGCTCATTTATTCATTAACACTATTGTTTTAGTGCCGTTAGGTGCCAGGTCCTGTGCTGTGTGTCACAGCAGGTGCCTGCCCCATGAAGTCCTTTCCAAAATACTATGTTTACAGCACAGAGGTGGCTTGCTGGTTTAATAGTTTTAAATTATACTTGGAAAAATGCTTACTCACAGATAACTGCTATAACAATAGTTAAATCTGTGTTCTTTTTTAAAATTTTTATATTGAGTTTTGGAGAGAGAAGAAGGGAGAGGGAGAGAGAAACATCATCGGCAGCCTCCTGCACAACCCCCTCCCAAGGATTGATCCTGCAACCGAGGAATGTACCCTGACCTTTAGGTGCTTGAGACAATACCCAGCCAATAAAGTCACAGCAGCCAGGGCTAAATGTGTATTCTCAGATTTAAATTTCTTGAAAGATTTGGGTTAACATATTTTGCCTCATCGTAGGAAAGCAATTGCTGAGCATGCATGCACAAATACACAATCTAATTTGCAAGGTATGCAGTTCAATACTGCTTTCAAATATGGGTGAGGTTCAGATGGATTTTTATTTGTGACTTGTTCACAAATTAATGATTTCTTCTACTTAGTCTATGTCTCTTTCCCCCAATAGCATGAAAAATTAATCAACCGGCCACAGAGTACCAAAAGAATTTCTACAGATCCTCTAGGTAAGAGTGCCCTCACTACAGAGCTGCCTTTTCTCTCTTATATTATACTAGGGGCCCGGTGCACGAAATTCGTGCACTGGGGGGGGGGGGAGTGTCCCTCAGCCCAGCCTGCCCCCTCTCACATACTGGGAGCCCTCAGGCGTTGACCTCCATCACCCTCCAATCACAGGATCGGCCCCTTGCCCAGGCCTGGCGCCTCTGACAGAGGCGTCAGGCCTGGGCAGGGGACCCTCATTTCCCCCCATCACTGGCTCTGCCCCTTGCCCAGGCCTGATGCCTCGGCCAGAGGCGTAGACCCCCATCACTCTCTGATCACCTGGTCGGCCCCTTGCCCAGGCCTGACGCTTCCGCCAGAGGTGTCAGGGTTGGACAGGGGACCCCCATCTCCGCCCGATTACTGGCTCTGGCCCCCACCCAGGCCTGAGGCCTCTGGCCCAGGAATCTGCCTGGGCAGGGGACCCCCATCTCCCTCTGATCGCTGGCTCCACCCCCTGCCCAAGCCTGACGCCTCTGACCCAGGCTTCAGGCCTGGGCAAGGGGACCATCATATCCCCCCAATCCCCGGCTCAGCCCCCCGCCTAGGCCTGATGCCTCGGCCAGAGGAGTTGACCCTCATCACCCTCCGATCACCAATCACCGGATTGGCCCCTTGACCAGGCCTGAGGCCTCTGGCAGAGGTGTCAGGCCTGGGCAGGGGACCCCCAGCTCCCCGCGGTTGCAGGCTCCGCCCCAGCCCAGGCCTGACGCCTCTGGCTGAGGCGTCCGGCTCGGGCAGCGGGGACCCGCAGCTGCAGCGGCCCCGCGATCGTGGGCTCCACTTTAGGCCCAGGCAAGGGACCCCTAGCTCCCGGGACTGCCAGCTTCGACCGTGTCCAGCTCCCATCGCTGGCTCAACCCCTACTTCCTGCTATCACTGGCCAGGGCGGCAAAGGCACCTGATTTTCTGGTCATGGCTGGGGGGCAGGGCAAAGGCGGCCCCAGGGCCGCCTTTGCCCTGCCCCCCAGCTCTTAGCTCCCCCCTGGGTTTCTGATCACTGTCAGTGGCAGGGGGCTTCTTCCTGCTTTCCCTTTCGCCTCCCTGCATTGTGCCTACATATGCAAATTAACCGCCATCTTGTTGGCAGTTAACTGCCAATCTTAGTTGGCAGTTAACTGCCAATCTTAGTTGGCAGTTAACTGCCAATCATAGTTGGCAGTTAATTTGCATATAGCCCTGATTAGCCAATGAAAAGGGTATCATTGTACGCCAATTACCATTTTTCTCTTTTATTAGTGTAGACTAGAGGCCTGTTGCACCAAATTCATGAACAGGGGGTCTGGGAGGGTGGTCCCTAAGCCTGGTCTGTGCCCTCTCACAATCCGGGACCTCTAGGTGGATGTCTGACTGCTGATTTATGGGCCTAAACAAGCAGTTGGACATCCCTCTTGCAATCTGGGATGCTGCATGCACCAGTGACCATACTTTTCATTCAGATGAAAGGCATCTTGTTGTTGTATGGACAGCTACATTTTTTTGCCCTGATTATAAAAAGTAATATGTAACATGATCCTCCTGAAGCAGTAGTACTATTTTCCCCATCTTATGGGTGGAAAACTGAAGCAGAGAGAAGTTAAGTAATTGGCTTTGTCACACAGTTATAAGTGTCAGAATCAGGGCTGACCACAAAATGTGCAAGCCAGTGTCTATCCATATCATCACTGCATCATCCTGTTTTTTCAGAGTTAGAGTAGCTTTGCCAGGTTTTAATTTTTAAATCTAAGAAATTGTTCCCAATATATAGGGTAGGGTCTCTAGGCCTGGCTGGCGATCAGGGCCAATCGGTGGGGCGACCGGCAAGGTGATTGGGGGGCCCCTGCTGGCACCTACCTTGGCCGGCCTGGCACCACCTTCTTGCCGGCCTGCCCCCTACCGCTGCCGCCACTGGTCGCGTCCCTTTGTGGGGTGACCCTGCCGGGTGATGGCGGGGCACGCTCATACCTGCCTTGGCTGGCCTGGGGCCTGCGGGCTGGGGGCAGCTCCTGCATTGAGCATTTGCCCCCTGGTGGTCAGTGCTCATCATAGCGACTGGTCATTCTGCTGTTTGGTCAGTTTGCATATTAGGCTTTTATTATATAGGATATTTTATGCAAATCCTTTTATAAAAATGAATAGAGAGCTTTGCAGTTCAATAATCATTAAGTTTATCACCCTAATAAATGTTTTCATTTGTAAGTCATGCATGTTTAATTCAAAGCATACTCGAATGTAGACATAGTTAAATTTATATTAAAATCTATAAGAAATATAAAGTCTACTAAGCAATATTTTACTAAGATAACTAGAAATTGCTTAGTTTGGTAAGTAGACCAGTGCAGTTTTTTCTGAAATGCTGACTATTAATTGTGAGTCTTAAAGTTTGGTCACCTCAAATCTACATTTGAGGGCAATAGACTTAAAATGGAAGTATACTGGTATGAAACCACAACAGAAACCTGTGCTTTTTATTGTGGTTATGCAGAAATCACTTACATAACGATGATGGGGATTGCAGGGTAGAATTGGACAGTTTTATTCTATTTTAGCCTTTGAAACAACTCATTCTGTGATGTTAATAATGACTTTAATCATTTATTGGTCTCCAGAAAACACATGAGTGTGTTTCACTTCTGTGTTAAACCCACCACTGATGGCAAAGCCTTCCCTTCAGGGATTACCTTTATAGATTTGTACAGAAAATGTCCAGGCTTTACTGAATTACACTAGAAGAAAGTAGGCTGGGAATAAGCCTTAGTGCTATACATCCTCTCAGAGGCACTAAAACTGCTTTCAAAGACACAGCAGGTGACACAGCAAAATAAAAACAGAAAACACCAAAGCTACCCCCTACTCCCCACACACACCTCCGCCAAACAAGAAACCAAATGAAACCAAATGAAAAACAGCAGTAGATGAAAGTCCAGGAAGTTTGTTAACTTTTGAAGAATCTGATGTTCAAATAACTCTCACTGCCATTGTCACAACCACGGGAGGGCACAGGGCACCCTGCTCTTCCCTACCTGCACCAGGAAGTCCTAGGTTGTTACACTTTGTGGTCTTACAGGACCAATACCATCTGAGCTGCTGCAGGAAGGATGATGTAAGGTGAGGTTTGAGCAGGATTAAACTATAAAAAGCTTTAAATGCTAAGCTAGTTAAGGCATTCAGACAATAGTTTATGAGAGATGTATTAACAAGGAACAAATAAGATCTGCTTAGACTGAAAACTTCTCTTTATTAGTTGTGTGGGAGACTAAAGTTAGGCAAAACTGATAGCAGGGATATGAATTAGAACCCAGGTTCCTACAATTCTCCAGAAAAGAGAGATAGGTCATGACCAAGAGTGGGTCAGTAAGGCCGAAAACTGGGGGAAATAGCTGAGACATGTTTACCAGTAGAGTTAGAACCAGTTGAACTTTGGTACAGGGGATAAGAAATAGGCTTTGAGAAATTAGAATAATATAACATGTTTTAGCTTACTCAACTGAATGGTCACATTTACTGAAAAAGTTGATAGAGTGAAGGATCAGGTGGAAAAAGGAAAGGCCAAAGTTGATTTTGATTTGAGAAATAGAAGGTGGTATATCCTGGTAAAGATAACTGGGAGGTGAACATTGCATATGCTATACCAGGATCTAGGAAAACAAAGCCACAGATGAAGATCTAGTAGATCTGGGCTGTTTCACAAAGAATAGATGGCTGAGGCGATAAGAGTTGATGAGTTCATTGAGGGGGGAGGATAGAAATAGAAGAGGTCTGAGTATGGAAGCACTAATTCAGCTGTATCAGGAGGAAGGAACTCAGCAACGCAGTAAGAGCCATGTGGCAGAAGAGGGAACCCAAGGGAAGCGGTAAAACGCCTTGTGAAGTCAGATGAGACAGACTGAGAATCAGCTGTTGTAAGGAGTAATTAGGAGGGCTCTGGGAAAACTGGAAAGGCTTCAGTAGAGTTTTAAAAGAGGGTCCAGAATCCCTAAAGCAAGGGTTTAAGAAGTGAGCCGGCAGAGATGAACTCGAGGCATCAAGTTTACATTAGGCATTAAAAGATTTTATGGTAAAAGGTGTAACATTTATACAATCTGAAGAGAAACCACAGTTTAGGGAATATAGTCAATAATATTGCAATAACTATAAATGGTGCCAGGTGCATACTGGAAATATCCGGGGGGAACACTTTGTAAACTATGCGATTGTCTAACCACTATGCTGTACACCTGAAACCAATACAAAATAATATTGAAAGTTAAAAAAAAAAAGATAAAATAAAGATCCTTGTCCTTTAGCTCTGAAAACAAACATTAAAGATTTTATGGGAAGGGAAGGAAGAGATAGCTCAGTAGGTTGAAAGAGTAGCAGAAGCAGGGAAATAGGAGGCTTGAGAGTGTTTGTAAGAAGTATGGCAAGAACCTGTGGTGAGGAAGAGATTAAGGAACAGGTGTGAAGGGAAATGATGATGAAAAACACTGTGATGGATGGAACATGGCAAACACCAGGAGTTAGATTTTGTAAGAAAATGATTGTGAAATGAAAATAAGGTTATGAGAACTTAGGTCAAATGGCTTTGGGTAAAGTAGGAGAAACAGACATTGGCTGAGTGACACAGAATGCATGTGAGTGTGGGGCTTAAGGATGGTAGAAGATCCTTAAGGATGGGGCATTGCTCTGGAAAACTTTAAATGGATTGCAGGAAAAAGATTTTTTAATGGATTTGCAATCTACTAAGGGCTTAAATAGTGGAAAAAACATAGTTTCTTGATCACATTCACCATAGGT